>NW_027468650.1:19038174-19313174 GCF_046254945.1 Alosa pseudoharengus | reverse complement strand
TACCCTGTACCAAAAGCACCAATGTTTTAATTAGATCCAGCCGTCCCTGCCTCCCACCTTGAATAGACAACGGGAGCTCCTCAAGAGAGTGGGGTGCACCCTGAAGCACTTCTCTACAGTAATTGTTAGCACAGGTCCATATTGATTTTGTGTACTCTTTTCGGTAGCCCTCCAATTACAACCCAGAACGAGTGTTTTTCCACGGAGTGAGCTCTTGTTTAGGACTCCTTCAGATGGTGCCTGGCCAGGGAGGACCTTGGGAAAATGTTTGTGGGGAGGTTAATGAATTAAGACCAGTGTTTACCGCAAACACAAGCCATGCCAGCCGACTCGTCCTCCTTGAAGTCTAGTGACCCAGGGGTCACAGCTGCGTTGTCCAGGAAACAATGCCTCTGATTAGGTCCGCAAACATCAGCCCATGTGATGGGGTGGGTCACGGAGAGTGGTGGTAGGATTCAAAGGCCCTTGCACACTGGAAAAATAGACAGAATCTTGGAAAAGAAAACAAAGAAAGAAAAAAAAACGTTTTTCCATCACCACACATAGTGTGTGGTAAAGGAAATTGGTCTGAAACACCCGAAAAGCAAACAACCATGCACAACTTAATTTCGTCAGTTTATTTATAGATTAAATCACTTGCAAATAGTTTCTTCTGTGTGTCACAATATTATAGCCATAATTACACCCCAGAGAATTCAACTCCTCCATATTCAATTGTTATTTTACCCAGTAAATTTCTTTTTTTTTTCATATTTCCATAGATACTACTGTTAAATAAAACACGCTGTTTTACACACTGGGCAGAGTAAAAAACAGTGACCACATAGTTGCGATTATCTCAATTCTGTCAAGGTAAAGCATATCATTGCAAGATGTTCACATAGGTGAGAAAAGTTACTGCCTGTTTCTTTTGTAAAAAATAAAATAAAAATGCTGTCCAAATACATACAATTCTATTCAAGACTGTGTGGAACCTGAAGATATCGGCGCACAAATGAACCCAGCGCGAAGAGTGAAGAACATCAAACACACCATTTCTCAAAAGCACTTAAGGGCCTTTTCACTAACACTACATTGAAAGTATTGACTTGGCAAAAGCAAAAGCATTAAAAGCTCTTACTAAATGGAACAAGTTCCAGGAAGAAGGACCCAGGGCAGATTCACTAGCTCCCTTATTCCCCATGCTCAAGAGAACAGTTTGTTTGATGAGCCTGCAACATAATCTACCCATGCTATCCATCCAGATTGGCCCCATGCAGTTTACCCTTGGTCACTTTTTAGAGTCTCCACATCATGGGAAGGGGAGGGAGGGCATTCTGCTTGTTTTAAGAGAGGAGATGAGAGGAGACGAGAGGAGAAGAGAGGAGAAGAGAGGAGAAGAGCAGCAGTGAAGGAGGGAACTGCAAAGGAGAGATGAGTGGGAGCCGTGAGGAGGGGTGAGGACACAAAGAATGGGGTGAAGAGAGAGGGGGAGAGGAGGAGCAGAGAGGGGGAGATACTGAGGGGGGAGAGGGGGCATGTGCTGTGGGAACGACACCCCCTCGGCCTGCCGGTGGACCGTCGAAAAGGCCGTGCTAGTGCAGCATTTGCAATTCAGATGGCCGTTCGGACGGCAGGGGAATCAATGGTCCTGTATCAATCTGCTGACTGCAAATGTCATCCAGATTTTGATTCTTGACCCCCTTATTTTGGCGCCCCCCACACTGGGGCCATTGTCCCTGGGGGCAACCCCCTCCCTGTGTGCCCCCTTTTCGGCCCAGGATCCCACATTAGGCAGGCAAAATCCACAAGCCAGGGCTCCTTTCACACGGCAGGCAGTAACTGTCATTTAGAAATGTGTCCAGCGAGGCTGAGACGCTCCCATAAAGGCTGTGAGAAAGGGAGAGACAATGGGCAGATACCAGCCACTGTTTGGAAAGCTAAGTGACGTTAACCTTTGTGGCCATTGTGATAATTTACCAATTTGTGTCACAAATCTGGTTAGAATGTAACGGTAAATCAGATGGAAATAAAACAAAATGGCAGCAGTCACACCACGGGGAGCATGTTATTCTTTTGTTGAATTCAGATCAAATAGAGGAGGACTCCTGAAAAGTTATATTCTTTTAAATAAAAATGTAACAAAATAAATGTATTAACATAAATATATTTGAAATATAATGTTGAAAAAAACTGCAGAATACTCTATTGATGTTAATGTCAAATTAAGCCCAAAAAGTTTTACTTTTTTTAGCACTGAAGTATTCTCAAAAAAGAGGAGGGCACCAAGTTCATTAGATCTTCCAGCACATAGACCTAACATCCTAATTAGTCACCTACTTAAACAAAACACTTTTGGTGGTCTCTTTCATCTCAACTGCAAAAGATGAAGGAATTTAGAAATTAGCTTTTTCTAAGAAAAAGTGAAAACGATTGTATGCTGTTGGAATTCATTACCAGTTTTTAGTTTTTCCATTAAGCTTTGTATTTGATGTTTACCAGTCAAAGTAGAAACTATCAGAACACAAATATTCCTTTCACTAATTAGCCTCTGAAATACATTTAATTAATTTTAACCATTTAAAGCCATTTTTCCAGGATCATGTTTAGCTGTTTTCTTTTTAGCTGTTAGTTTGAGAGAATGTATAACAAAAACATTCTAACAGTCCAAACAGTTACTCCTAAATAATTTTTTTTTGTTTTTTTAAAAAACAACAAAACAAATATTTTGCCCTTAATGTTGTAAGCTTTCGTAGCCCTTAACTCAGGGTTGCAAAAAAGTCTGAAGTTCCATTTAAGTTCACCCACAAGCCAAATGTGGAATATGTGAAGATTCACCATTTTGCACATGATACTGTGTGATTGAGACATGTGGTCAGTCAGTGACATGTCCCCATGACTACATGTAAAAACACACAGAGAGCGTTTGATATTTTATTGAGCACCAGAACCACACTGAAGGCTTTTTGAGCACACAGACTCGTTGGTATTCTCCCTGTGTTCTCAGTCCAGCCTGTGTGCATGTCTGGATGTGTGTGTGTGTGTGTGTGTGTGTGTGTGTGTGTGTGTGTGTGTGTGTGTGTGTGTGTGTGTGTGTGTGTGTGTGTGTGTGTGTGTGTGTGTGTGTGTGTGTGTTTGTGTGTGTGTGTGTGTGTGTGTGTTTGTGTGTGAGTAGGGGGTTGAGGTGGAGGGTTGTGGATTTCTGTGTGTGTGTGTGTGTGTGTGTGTGTGTGTGTGTGTGTGTGTGTGTGTGTGTGTGTGTGTGTGTGTGTTTGTGTGTGTGTATGTGTATATATGTGTGTGCATGCATGAACGCTGATGTGTTTCTCTTTTTGTGTGTGGCGAGAACACTCCTTCCTGCTCTTGCCCAGGCAACTCTTCCAAACATGGAGCACTTCTCTGACTACAGCGAATCTCGCTGGCAGGTCAGACGCACATCGCCCTGACGTGCAAATGATATTCAGTGCATTAGCTCACCCTTGAAAGGCTTGATTTGGGGACTCTCTTAGCCAGTCTGCCTGTGTATGCAGGCCTGAGTCTGGTGGTGGTGGTGGTGATGATGGTGGTGGTGGTGGTGGAGGTGTGCAGCCGCTGCTGCTGCTGCTGCTGTTGCTGCCTGCTGGCTGCTGTTTATTTATGAGTTCCTCCAGGTTCAGCCTCTTTAATCATTCATGAGGAAGAAGCAGACCGCCAAGTCAGATGTTCTCTGTACCTCTGCACCCTGTAAGCAGCGAAGAAGGAGATAAATAAATAAATAAATACATAAATAAATAAATAAATAAATAAGCAGTGCCCAGGCCAGTCACCAAACTGAACTCATGTTAATGTTCACAGAAATGATTTACAATCAATAAGTCATACCTTAGCTGATTCCCTGTTTTTATTTATTTATTTATTCAGTTAATGGTTTTCAATGTGTTGTCTATCATTCATTATTTGCATGTTTTTGAGTATTTGTTTGGTGTTATTTATTCATCGCAGTATATGTTTATACATCTGAATTCTACATTTAATTTTTATTGTGATCAAAGGCTAATCATGACTGAGGAACGGCCATGGGCAGGGCAGAAACCCATCTGCTCTGGTCTCTGTACTCCTGTTTCTGTTTTTTAAGCTGATTATTAATCTGTTCACTGAATAATTACTTGACCTGAGTGCAGTCCTGAGCTCTTGCCCCGATAACCCTTAAAAATAATGACGTCTGCAGCCCAGCACCCTCTCCCTGCAATCGGCATTTGTTCAACAGCACAGTTTCCACAGCCCATTTGGAGCAGTAACTGGGGAAGCAAATTGCAGCCAACGCTGAATAAATTGAAATGTTCCTTGTAGATGTAGATAAAGGTCAATAGCAAGGAAACACAGAGTGGAAATCAGACTCGTAAATCAGCTAGCTTAAAAGTTCAAATTAAAGTGGTTAACATATTTACAGAGGGGGGCATGGCAAACACATTACAAATATGTAGAGTAGTAAAAAAAGAAAACTTGATTAGCGGGAAATAATGTAGTCACTGTTCCCTCGTGAAATCTCTAAATGAAGGTGTTTGACCCCCAGAGCATAGCAAAAGAGAATGGAATTTAAGAAACAGAAAGTGTGAGAAAAGTGTTTTTTTTTTTTTTTTAAGCGAGGCCGCCTGGCTGCCTGGAGAATGTGCTTCATTGTACTCTCAGAGAAATGGCTTACTGTCAGTAACTGTCAGCCATTCTTGAGGTGTATAGTTTAAATTTGTCTAATTTAAATAACATTTTCATTAAAATGTAAAGTTTTGGAAAATACACACTCTCCACTAATAAATTAAATCCTATTAATTGACTTTTAGTTGAATCAAAACCGTCTTCAGTGAATAAGTCTTTTCCAATCATTACTACTACTTCAGAACACTTGGCTGTTAAAAGCAGTTACAGTATCTGCATATTTGGAGTAACAAGATATACTGTACAATACAGTAATTGATTTTATGAATGAATAAAACACCATTTCATCACACTTGCTTACAGTAAGTAGTTGTCTAATTTATTTGGTGTTTTCATTATGAGAGTGAACCTGTGTATCACATCTGACATGAAGCCCAGTGAAAGTGCCCGGCCACAATGAGTCCTGCAGTTACAACTGACCATTTAGATTCCCCATGGAAGAATGAGTTTTTAAATGATCATAATGACAGGACAGGTCTGCGTTTAGACTTAAGTGAGGGAGAGTCTTGATATGCAGGGCTCGCAACTCCTGCACTATTACATAAATACACAGGGTGGTGTAAATATAAACAGAGTGGGAAGTGTGGATGACTGAAATACCTGTGGTGGACAGATGAAATTACATCTTCAGCATCTTCTCTATATTTACCCCTGGAGAGTTTATTTCTGACGTGTGTTAATGTTGTATAATCCACAACACCTCAGTGGTATACAACTATGGGAAATCCAGTAATTTTTGATGGTCTGCAAATTTGCAAGAACATGCGACCACAAGCAAAGATGGGCAGACACACAGCCATTTCGCTCACTCTTTCCTGAACACACACACACACACACAGAGAGAGAGAGAGAGAGAGAGAGAGAGAGAGAGAGACATGGCACACACACAGAGCCCTGTCTGAATCTGAATTTATGGCAGTAAACATGTGGTCTGTTTTGGGGGAAGACCTCCAGAAAGAGCGGGCGAGATAGAGATCCCTCTCAGCACATGCTGAGCTCTTAAGCCTGGTGGAGAACAGCCCCCCCACCCCCCGTCACCCCCCAATAACAGCGAGCCTGTGCCTTGTAATCATAGGAGAATTTTGTTGAGCTGCTTCCGCTCTGCGAAGACAAGCTTTGACAAATGGGAGGCACAGCTGCACACAGAAGTTTTGGAAATATTTCTTGGGAGGCAGTGTTGCCAACTTCCTGGGGATAAAAAGGAAAGGGAGCCCTTCCAGGCAGTGAGAGCATCTGTGCCACGGCACTTAGTGCAGTCCGAGCGCCTCTCGCTCGCTCGCTCTCTCTCCCTCTCGCTCTCTCTCCCTCTCTCCCTCCCTCAATCCCTTCAGAGCTCACTCCAACAAACAAACGGCACAGTGGACTGCCATCAGCCCCTTCATCCAATTTGCCTCCATCCAAATGGTTCTTCTCACTGTAGCAGTCCGGCTATATCAAGAGACAGTGAAACTATGGGCATAGTAGACAAATGGTGAGGTTTCAAGGAGGAGAAATGTAAACAACATGGAAGAAAAAAAAAGTTTCAAATAGATATGTGTAGAAGAAGATCTGGGAAGACAATAGAGACAGAGGCAGACACACAAGCCCGAAAGACAGCGCATGTTTGTATAGTCACACAGGAACGTCACCGAGGTCATGGCGGCTCCATTTGTGGCACCGTGGCAACGGACGACTGATTAGAGGTAAGATGGATTGGGGATTCAGGAGGTCAGCGGAGTTTGTGTGTTTACTTTCTGTGTTTGCTGTGGAGGGGCCCAGCTTTTCTCTTTTCTCTTTTTTTCAGATGCCATCTGCATGGCACTCCGAGTGGGACACATTGTCTGACCGTGCAGTCGCAGTGAGTGATCACCCTGTCGAAGCGTTAATTACAAAACCATTTCAACTTCCCACAGTGCTTTTCTCCTAAGGTTTAAAGTTCTACTCCGCGTGCCAAGGAAAACAGACTGTAATGGACATTTTCTGGCCGAGCAATTATGTGAAACGCCACTGCCCTCCAGTTTTTTTGTTTGTGACAGTTTTGTGGCACAGAAACCTCTGGTCTGGGGAAAAGTGCAAAAGTTCAGGCCAGCTTTCGTCTGCTGATTTGTTTTTACTTGTCCAAGCGCTCCAAAATATCTCTGTATCTCCCCATAACAACCCCCTCAATTGTACAGAACTGCCCAGTTAAATGTGAACTTTTATGGCAACACACACTTAAAGACATGACATGATATATTCTTTTGACCACTTTATGGTGTGAATTAGTGGTTTGATGTCTTTTTTCTTTGTTTTGTTTTGTTTGGGTTTTTTGAAAGGTTGTCAGCTGGAGCTGCACTACGTCGTGATGTGAATGATAAGGGCCTGTCGAGGAAACCGCGGCCGTTATATATATATATATAAACGTCCAAATAGTAGATCTCATAATGTAGAACTCGTTTTAGTGCGTCTTCTGTTTTGTGTGCTGTGCACTTCAAGTCAGACATTTAAATGCAAAAGAAGATATTCATAAACATTTCAATAGAGTATATTGATGCACATTCTTTGTATATTGCAAAGGAACCATCTGTTTACATTGCCTGCTCTTTATGCCATTTTCCCAGCAATTGCATTAATCCCTCGACGATGGTGAGTTTGTTTTGACTTGATAAAGTTTGGATGACTTCCCCCAACCCACCCTCAGTCCCAAGAATGATGTCTTTCTGAAGGAGACCAAATCCCCTGCATTTATTGGCACCGAGACTCTCTCCATTTTGTCCGATTTTCTCCCAACAGACTGTTCCACTGTTCTCACATAGATTGATTTACAGGCCCGCTGCCAAATGTGCAGTCCCCCTCTCTCACTCCCGAGGCATTTGGACATGATGCCCAACTCAACATTTGGCCATACATTTTCAGCTCCATTTCACAGTGAGATAAGAATGGTGCAATTTGTTATCTGCACATTCGGACCAAATCAAGTAAATAAGTAATTTATTTATTTAACTAATTTTGAATAACACAGGAATGAGTTTCAGAAAAGATTCTAAATTTAGATTAACTCTGTCTACAATAAAGGCTAAAGAAAATATTGAAAAGGTGTCAGAATTTGCAGGTCATTAAGAAACGTTGTATAAAGGCTACTTGGCTATTTTGAGGGTGTCTGGTCCACCCTTCTTTGGCCTGCATATCTCAGTGCTGCTGAGAGATTTCACACCCGCTGTGTGGTTTCTCAAGTGTTAACTGTTAACACGATGGGGCCTGGGAAACTGGCTTTTTCAAACATCCCTAAAATTCGAGAACACTGAGCTCTGTGTGGCTCCCAGGGAGCTGGAAAGTGCTTTCGCTGCATCCTCGGAAAAAGTCACACAAAACTCAACTGTCTGTCATTCCTGCTGCCTAATCGAATCACTAGGAATAATTGTGGCCAAAGTTGCTGTTGTTGCTGTTGTTGTTGTTGTCGTGCTCCTGTTGTTGTGTCTGAGGCATCTGAGCATGCCCACAGGAGCTGCTGGGTGAGTATCCGGGGAGAGGTGGCTGCTAGACTGCCTGCTCATTAGTGCTCGCTGCTCGCCATAGCCCCGATCTGCCTCGTTTGCATACCGAAGCAAATAGGAAGTGAAGGTGACTCACAGGCAGAGAGGCGAGGCGAGGATGCTGCAGCCACGAGCACCTGACGACCGTCTCCAGCACAGGATGGTTTGATTGTGGGGTGAGCAACAAAAACAGGAGCAACCTGGAGAAGGATGGGATGGCAAGTGAAAAAATTATTGTTCTGTGCTTATTATGAGGTGCATCACTACGTGGGCTAATCGCAATACAGCGTACACCAATGTAAGCTCTTCCACCAATCCTTATGCATCCCTGAGCTTCTGCTGCCCCAAGAAGGATCTAACTGTGACAGTGTACAACTTCATGTATTAATACATGTTTAATAACAGACAGAGGGGTGATGTGGCAATGGAGCTGTTAGTCTGCCTGAGGATGGTGAAAATGTCCTGCAGTAAGTTGATAGTTTACGAGGGTCACAGTCAAGTGGTCAATTCCTCATCAGGTTATGTAGAGTGGACTGGAGAAATGCAGTATCTCATGGTCTTGATCTTAGAATTCTGAGTTCCTTACATATTTATAATCATGTTTGTATGATAATCCCAACATGTTAAGTAAGGGATAACGGCCGTCGAGGTGTCCTGTTATACGGAATTAATGGACGAGGGCAAGTGGCAAAAAACTTGCCTCCGCCCGAGTCCATTAATTCTATATAACTGGACACACCTCGAAGGCCATTATCCCGCTCATCACCCGGTTGCCACTGTAAAGCAAAGGAAACACGCGGTTCCGTTTAAAAAGAAGCTCAAGGGCCCCAGCTGTGGCGCAACTGGCTGGGGCACCTGCACCGTACGCTAGCGACCTGGGTTCGATTCCCGCCCCGTGGTCCTTTCCAGATCCCACCCCGACTCTCTCTCCCACTCACTTCCTGTCATTCTCCACTGTCCTATCAAATTAAAGGCATAAGCCCAAAAAAAAAAAAAGAAGCTCAGGTTCAGCTTGTATAACTTCTGATAGCATGGAAAGTTAGCTTGTTTACAGTTGATTCCAATGTTGCGAAGCCTGCAACCGTAGTCCTACTATGGTTGTTATAGTTACCATTCATAAGCATTGATATGGAACGTTGTCCTGTTATTCAGAATTAAAGGCCACCCCGCCAGCCAATCAGAAAAGAGTATTTCTTCTTATCTCTCTATTGTGCTATTTTACATGCACATAACTGAGAAGACTGCTCAGAACTGAGGAACATACTCCTTGTCCACACACACACACACACCACACACACACACACAGAAGTCGTGTGTGACACATGCTCTTCCATGTGGAGATGGCATATTAAGCCCATGAGAGGAGTGAAATGGACGGCCCATTAGGCACTGGCCATGTATGTTGACCTTATGCAGGCCACACTATCATGTGCGTATTAATATTTCAGCATGCTGCTTACCTGGCTGCAGGCAACACTATCCTCAGCCCCAACACCCCCCACACAAGGCAGTCTACAGAACAACATCTCCATACAAACCAGGCCTTGTGCGATGACTATGAGGAGGACAAAACAGAAAAAAGAGGGGGAAAGTGTTGGCAAAAAGGATTAATCTAAAGTAGCATAATGACATTGCTGCACTGCTTCCCTCTTTTGCAGAAAACCATGAAATTAATGGGTAGGTTGGATGTTGCAACAGTCCACAATGCAAAACCAGACAGAGATTTTTGCAGATGTTCCTCAAATGAATCATTACATAATTAATGGCAAGAATGGGAGGCACCACTCTTACATACATCAAAGCTAGTCTGTGTGGTAGACACACAATTCAGGGCCCAACACAACACCTGAGCTTCCACAGCACTGAATGAAATAAAAGTTTCAGAGTATTTCAGGAGTTATACATATTTCTTTTCCCACCATTTCCCTCTCAATTTGTTCTTTTCTTTCTCTAAATCTGTATCTCAGTCAACCTACTTGCTCACCCAAGGATGAAGGTAACAAGTGTTTCCAGTTGAGTTTACCAAGGTATGTTTTTCATTTGTACCCAAATGTTAATTAGTTAATTTGCCGGTGATCTATTAAATGAGGGCCATGTCTTGTTTAGTTTTGGCATACCTGTAGTGAATAATTCATTAACTGTAGTTATTAGCTATTCACTCCTAGACGATAAATGTTTAATACGCGACGGATGGTAGCTTCCTGTGGGTGTTTTCCTGGAAGACAAACCTCTCTGGTTTATTCCTGAATGCCAGTTACAACAGCGGCAATCTTTTTAAATCTGTCTCTAAGATGTGTAAACAATCATTAAGGCAGAGAAGTCTGCGTTCATCCCTTACAGGAGCTTCATAGGAGATGAACACATCGCCAGTTCCCCGACACACACACACACACACAAAACTCTTTGCACAAGCACAAGCACTCAGGAGGCGAGAAGTGCGGTACAAGCTTTTCTTAGGCAGAATCAGTGTGTGCCTACATGGGAAATTTTGTGTTCCCACATACACACATGTAAATAAAAAATACCTTTTCACACACTCTCTCTCTCACACACACACACACACACACACATTCTTCCTGTCTTTCGTTTTGTTGGTGCTTGCAGCGAGGGATCTACTTATCCTGATGATAATGTACTTTTTTTCCCCCCGAGTGGAGCTACTGCTGCCGTTTTTTATATAAAAAAAGAAAAGTGCAGGATAGCTGGGCTTCTTAATTAGCGCAGCGCTTTGAAAGGGCCTCGCTTCCCGCCATGGCAGGTTGGCAGCACCTGATTAGCGAGGGAGCGCCGAGAAATAGCATACACACACAAGTACAAAAAGTTTCCCAAAATAAAGGGTGAGAGACATGCAGACGCTCCTGGGCTTCTCTCCTTCTCCCTGCACACAGAGGGGTGAGGAGATGGGGTTTGCATATTTGCCTTTTTTTAACCTGACAAATTAGAGAAAGAACCAGATAGAGCACAGTACTGCACGTCATGTTTGCTTCACCAGCAATACTTTGAACAAAAGACACATAGTCTGTACCTACATTATTACTCACACAATGTTATTTTGTTTGCTAGTTTGTTATCCAAATAACTAAAAAAAAAAGGTCACCATCGTCTATTTTGACTCCACCAGAATATTTTGTCATGTTCTGCATGGTTCTGAGTTGAAGTCATCCAGTCTGCCAAGATCCTCATCTCTGGAGTCTGCAAGTGGTGGGGATGAGCATGCAATTAGTCTGAATCCAGAGGGAATGATGTCCAGGACCACCCTGGCTAGGTTTCCTGATGCTAGCTCATCTGAGACAGAGATTGCTGAAACAGCCTGTAATGTTACATCTGTTATGGTTCAGTACAATCCAGTTATGGGTGTTCAGAGCTGTGTTTGTTGTTTTTTGTTGTTGTTTTGTTTTGTTTTTCTCAAATGTCATTAGTATGTTTAGTTATAAATACCACCCACTTGGATTGCTCATCCAGTGTTCCCATGCTAAGACCAAAACCGCTCTCATAAAGTCATTTCTTTTGGTTTCAAATTCCCCAAGATATCTGATTCAGCGGCATGGCACAAACTGTGCTTTTCGCCGATGGAATATTATCTGCATGGGAGAATTCCGCCATCTTGACCCTGTGCCACAGACAGATGGGGACCACCAGAGATAGAACAGGGCGCAGGACGTGTTGCCCCGATCAGTGTGTCCCGAAGCAGGCCTGTGTGGACATCTGTCCCAATCCCCAGACAGGTGACCAGCAGCCATCCACCACATCTATTAAATATGTATGAAAGCCGGGTTAGGCCTGAAACAGACAGAGTTTTAGGGTGCAAAATTAAATCAGGGGAGGAGAAAGAGATAGAGCGACAGTGAGAGAAAAAGAAAGGGAAGAAATGGTACGGCTAATCAATAATTCGATCCAGCAGCGCTTGCGCACTCATTCATTATACATATCTTTTCATGCAGTCAATTTTATGCATTCTTATTCCACCCCGAGTGACACCGCCTGAAAATCAGGCATATTTAAGAAATAGATTTCAAAAATTTAAATAGCGCTGCTTGCCTGGAGGTCTATTCCCCCTCTATTCTTCCTGCATGGCCTTTATCCATATCTGTCAAGAGGAATATCATGAAGCATTTATGATTTCCCCCTCTTCCTGTCCAATCTAATATGAGCAATTATAATCCACAATGACATACACCCACACACACTCATATGGGGCCTCTCCCCCCTGACGCACAAACATCCATAAATGCATGCACTCCACATGCTGAAATAAGAGCGCAACCTTAACATTCACAATCATGTAACATTCTTCCTCATTATTCTCCATACATATCATGTGTTTTGCCCCAGATGGTCCTGTTCCTCCATTAGCACTCTAATTAAGTGAGAGTACCTGACTGGGGCCTTGCACATAATTGACCTGCACTAGAGTTAAGCGCGGGGAGCCAAGGGCGCGGGCGACTAATGTAAGGAAAATCCAGTACCTGGGGAAAAGGGCAGCATTCAGCCTAATCCCCTGGCCTGCAGGCTGCAGACTTAATGACTGCACTGTGGGGACCCGGTGTTAGCACTACGGGGACATGAGGGCCATTGTCCACACTAGGCCTGTTTTTTTTTTTTTTAATGGAGGCCACGCAACATGTGAGGCCCTTGCTCCTTTCCACCCCTAGCCAGCCCACAGTCATACATATCACCCTCATCTCCCCACCCTTCGCTCTTGCCAGGGA
Source organism: Alosa pseudoharengus (assembly GCF_046254945.1). NCBI lineage: Eukaryota > Metazoa > Chordata > Actinopteri > Clupeiformes > Clupeidae > Alosa > Alosa pseudoharengus. Next base: position 19,300,303 of record NW_027468650.1, on the reverse strand, counting down.
CTGCCTACCAGCTTTATCTCTGCTGATGGAACGGCTTGAGGTTTAAGGCCTTGCATAATAGGTGAAGGCAATTTAGCTTAATCTGCACAAAGACAATGGCAGGTTTGCGGGTGTTGCAACTGTGGCAAATGTGTTTAAACAGAAGTAACTGATTAGCCTGACTGAGTTTTTAATGTCAGCCTCCACACACAAGGAACTCATATTTTTACACCCTAGCCCTGCAGCTGTTTCAGTTGGGTTAGGTGAGTGTAGTTTCGAAGAAATATGTCACAGATTTTCACACTAGTCATACAGCATGTAAAAATAGTCTATTTGATGTCTTCGTACATGACATACACCTACACATCTGCACTTTCCTGAAAAGAAGCACTCATTTTTGTTATTTGTTTCCACATCCAAATGATTTTAAAGAAGATTATAATTGGTTGGCCATTAATGAAGCTGTATGTAAGAAACATTATGTCTTAACTGTAGAGAGTTACTATAATTCCAGCCCATCTTTGTCTCATCAAGCTTATCCAATCTGATTTGATAATGTCTGCATGCTATTTCTATTTCAGATGGGGTTTTTTCCCCTTTGGCTGACAAGACAAATTACCAGTCAAATTGATCTACCATTTGTCTCTTGAGTATTTAGTGTGTGATATGGGGTGGTTTAGTTCATGCAGTCAGAAAATAAAGTGGTAATATATTGCTTGTGAACAGTTTGGCTTGTGCAGCACTGTTGAAGCAAAACTTTCAATCAGTTTTCCTACGTAAGGCCTGGCCGTGTCTTCACACTCATGTTCCACAAAAGTGTAACACAACCTGACATGTTGTAGGTGACAGGATCAGGTAACATTGACATGGGAAGCCATGTTAAGTCATATCTGTGGCATGTGGAATGTGTGGCTGTCCGAAATACCTTCGTACTGAAAACTGATGCCAGAGAAGTAGTGTGACACTTGTCCTTCGATCCAAAGCCAGAAACACTGTTTAGGAGTTTATAGAAGGGGAGGGAACATGATGACTCACTTCAGGCAAAGTGTTGTTCTGTTTGTATAGATCAAAAAGATACTGGATTAATTGCACTTAGCCGTTACATATATTTCCTTCTCCATATATTGATTAGGGTTATTCATTGAACACAGGATATCACTCCCCGGATGTCAGTCTGGCTTTCATTTGAGGGAGTGTTTAACTGCATCTGGTGAAGGTGGTTAATGTTTAAGTAAGGTGATTAGGCAGCCGGTAATGACTCTAAATGTAAATGCAGCCCTGGGCTCGTCCAGCACTCGACCGTGACTGCCCTGGCTGGACGAGCACGTAGCACACCACAGCTATGGCAGGAATGTAGAGGTCAGCTTCATAATTAACCTCTCTTCATTTTTGGAAAGGAAAGCATCCTCGTCCACCCTAAACTCATCATCTCACTATAGGAGAGAGAGAAAGAGAGAGAGAAAGAGAGAGAGGGAGAGAGAGAGGGAAGGATGGAGGTAGACACGTGGAAGGGATATCGGAGGATGGATAGAATAAGACTGAACAGGGGGAGGGGAGAAGGGAAACAGTGAGGTAGAGCCAGACAGATGACAGAAAACTGGCAGAGAGCAACATGGCCAATGTCATACTTAGTGTGCTCACATGATCACTTTGCTCCTCAGTCAGCTCTCTTTGACAGAAAATATCTCTATCATAAAACATTTGCCATCTAGTAAACCTGGTGTCACCACATGTTCAGGGATGTAACTCCCCATGGCTGAGATTATTCCCTTACTTCATTTACACTGAGCCCTCAGAGATTAATTCACAATCTCACCAGGGAAGATTCTCTCTACATTTTATCTCATTTCACTCCTCAGCTTAGCCTTTACTCATATACTACACAAAAATGACTTCCTCACACTTGAGACGCATATCACCTCCTCCCCCCGCCTCCTTATGATGTTGCCACGGTGAAGGCTGCGTGAATGAGGTCAAAGGTTAATGGCTGGAATTTTTTTTGCAAGGCTTTACCACATGAGTTCCTTGTACAGTCGGCCATGCTTTGAGCTTCAGTATGTTGCAATTCCTGAGGACACTGGCCTCCACTTTGCTGTAAAATACAGTGTAGGGACATTTCTCTATCTTCTTTCATCACCAGCTGTAATTAAGGAGATGGACCTGAAAGGGCAATTTCCGTTGCCTCATCCCCACAGGCCGCTGAGGGAGAGGCACAGGAAAACTTGCCTTCCTGCTCTCCTGCTCTCCCCTTCTCCCTGTAAATCACTGTCTCTCTCTCTTTCCCCCTCTGTCTTTCCCTCCCTGCCTCTCTCTCTCTCTCTTTCTGTAGACATAATTGAGGGTAGAGCTGTCAGTGTCCTTGCTGACAACCGTATGTAATTATTACAGCCTGACAGGCTTGTCTGTTAGCTGTGCACTGGTTGCTTCCCTGCAAAGGAGAGGAGGGAATAATAAGGACTGGGTACAAAATAAAAAAGGACAAAAGATCAAATCTATTAACTGACGGTTGGATTTTTTACTTTATTACTTTGGATAATCTCTCTCTCTCTCTCTCTAGATTTTGCTTTCTTTAAGGTGATACTAGACCTGTTTGGTTCGGGTTCTATCTATAGATTGTTTTGGTTCAATTGCAGGTTCGATTTGGGAAGCTCACAATATTTTGGTCTTCCATGTGGCAATTAGGATGTCAAATCAAACGCCATAAAAGCCAGGAGCAGAACGAACTTCGTCTCTATTTTCAGCCTAGCGTCTGGTGTATTTTTCACAAGACCCTAAAGTACAGTTGTGGGAAGACGACACATACACACACACACACACACACACACACATACACACGTGGATGGACACTGACTAGGGAAACTACCTAATGCAACCAAGCACATACTGATACTGTGGACCAAAAATGCATAGACAAATGGACGCACACACACACATAACCTAGGCCTCTTTCCTCGATCACAGTCATATGGAAATTACCAAGAGAGCATAACAATGTCTCAGTTGCTGGCTGTGGCCACATAAATCTTAGTGTTTCAGCAAGCGCCCTCCTCCCTGACCCTCCACACCATCCGTCATGGCCTGTCCCTCCCTGTGACCTCTCCAACCCACACACATATCCTGTTCTCTCTCTCTCTATCTCTCTCACACACACACACACACACACACACACAAACTACTGCCTAAGTGACAGATAGCACTTTAAACACCCTCTTGACTGATTAGCTAAACATGCTGGAACACACTCTTGTATCTCATCACCACCCAATGCGGTGAGACTGAAATAAGAAACCTTAATTATTGTATCAGTTTGCTTGTATATGACAGAATTACTGTATCTGAGCAAAAATGTTTATTGCCTTACATTGTTTTATACTACTTTAGTATGTTCTGTGGGCATGTGAACCAAAAAACAGCCCATTTTCTTTTCACACACAGACCTCACCCGTTAACAAAGCCTGTCCAGTGGCAGATCACCACAGCTAGGTTCAAGCAAGGACACTGAGGAATTCCATCTGCATGTGAGGGGGCAGTGAGTGACAAACTGCTCATTCACAGGTCACTTCCTCTGAGGTCATCAATCAGGAGCTTGCATAATGTGATGCCAGTCCATCTGCCAGTCATGCCATGATCAAAAAAAATGTATTAAACTGATTAAAATAATCTCTGTAACTCAAAGAACCTGGGAGCGTGATTTACTTCTTGAGACACTGATCCAACAATTTATTGTCCACTATAGTCTGTATGTTTGAATTCAGGACAGTAGGAGAGAGAGAGAGAGAGTGTGTGTGTGTGTGTGTGTGTGTGTGTGTCCATGTGTGCCCATGTGAATGAGTCGCGTTGGGCCTGCCTCTCTTCAGTAATTACTGGGAGAGGCATTGCGCTGTTGGGGTTGGGTACAAGCCGCCTCTCCGCAGATGCCTCCTGATGCGATGACAAGCTCCGGAGGCCCGCTGCACAGCTGGAGCCCACCCCTCCCATCCCCAGACATCAGACAGACCGCCACAACCACCCCCCCCCCCACACACACACACCCCCAAACAACATCATCCAGCCACCCAAAAAAAGAAAAACGCCAAACTGTCTGTGCCCCGCACATGCACTCTGTTCCATTGCCCTAGTTGTATACAGTACATACATATTTGTTACTGAGAGACGTTACATTAGGAATACATCAGGAACTACTTTGAAATCCTTTGTTTACAAAATGTACTCATTTGCTAACCGTAATGGTACAGCTCTCTTGTCTTGTGAGTGGTGGTTTGAATCACTCATGAAGCAGTAGCCTGTGGAGACCAATTGTGTACAGCTGATACAGAAACATAGTCATGAATATTTCCATTCATTCATTTTCAATAATGAGGGCTCGATGAATCATAAAAAGAAGACCTCTGTCATGTATGACGGAGACATAAACATTAGAAGGTGTTCTTCATAGAAGTAAAAATGGATGTTACTACTCTGTCTTATGTTTTGCTTTTTTCATTATGGCATGGTGGGGAGATAAATAGCCATTGCCATGCACTGAGGGTCTGTTCCATCAGGACCACTGTTCTACAGCCAAGTATTTGATCTACACATCTGTTTTGATAATAGATGAAAAATGATGTCTTCCAGGGGTGCACCACCGCTTTAACAAATGCCTTAAACATCACTTCTTAAGTGATGCGATAATATAAGCATTTACAACCTTTGAAGATTTCAAGTCACACCCCTGGCAGCTGTGGGACATTTGCATGCTTTTTAGAGGCGAGTGGTAGTTGCTACATTGGATTACACTAACCTCTAGGTGAACCTAACACGGGTCTGCAGTGAGTGCTAAATATCCCAGGCATGGGCTTAGATGTGTCTAAACCGAACTGCATAAATATGTCAAACATGTCAAGATGGCTGTAAAATGGTGGGCATCCATCATGATGCTGGAAAAGTTGGTATGAAAATGAGAGCTAAGTAGCTGCTTGAGTTTTAGCTGCAGGCTAACCAGCAGGGCAGGTTTTCAATTCAAAATATGTATTTGAATATATGGTAAAACTTTACACATATTTCAACAAGACTTGGTTTGCTAAATCATTCTTTTAAACCACAGTTTAAAGCCAATAGTATTGACTAAAAAAAATAATCTTACAATCTTGTGCTACCAGTCCAAGGCCTTGTGAAATCGTCTGTGCCCCACATGCATCACAAACAACAGTCAAACAGAAGGTAGCTAGCTAGTTTTTCAGTCTGCAAGTTAGCCTACTGTAAACTGAAGAGATCAGTTCTTGTGTTTTTGGGAACACAAGAATGTCTACACACCTGCCATGTGTTTGTAAAAATAACCTTAAGTTAGATTTAGATAGAGGTAGATTTAGCAGATGCTTCTATGCATGTGTTTTTTCCCTGCAGCTCAGGGTGTCTTTTAAAAAAAGGAAAAAGTTCAACTGCTAAGAAAAAAGCCCCTTACATCAAGTGCTTTTTTGACAGCTGACCAATTACAAGCTGGTAATGAGATGTTCATAACCAGCAGAAATTGAGACTGAAGAAACTTATTACGATTGACTTTGAGCACAATGAGCTAATGATGTAAGAATTAAACTGTTTCACCATATTCATTTATGAAGTTATAAACTGGACGTGTCCCAAATTGTTTGGTCAGCGTTTGTCTTTATTGCAGTCGTTCAAAAAACTAGCATGTTAGCTATCTTTTGCTACCTTTTGATTAGCTCACATTTTTATAGCAGCAAATTGCCAGATTTCTTCAAATCAGAAAAGCGCCCTGGACAACTTTTCTTGTCAAAAAAAGATGCCAAGCATGAACATAGGCCACCATTGTACTATGTAGATTCTTTAAAAATGCTTTAGCTAGATATCAAACTTGTATACATTAGCTTACCTACTGTTGCGCAGTTGCCTAGCTGTTAGCCATAGCCTAGTGGTCATCTCCAGACTTGGTTTCAAATATAGCTGTTTGGTGAAGTAAATGGCTGTTGATTTTATGTTTCCATACTTTAATTAGGTTATTGCAACTTGCCTACCTTGGGAAACTGAAGTATGAGAGGCAATGCTTCATTGTCATATTTTTATACAGACCTTTTTTATTTAATTTTTACTTTAATTTCACTTAAACCTGACATTGTCCAGTCCTGGTGGGAAAAGATGGTTTCTAGATGTGTACTTGGTTTGCATTTGTATACCTTTATATTTAATATGAACACACAATGGCCTCCTGAACATTATCCTTGGATGAATATGCCTTTTTAAAGAGAACAAATCCTTCACTAACTGCACAAAGTTTGGAGAAAAGCACTGCCTAGCCAGAACAAAAGTCAACCCTCACCCCTGAATCGCTTCAAAACGTGGGCAGGGCGCTCCAGCATTTGCCTTTAATTCACAAGGACCAATAAGGACTGCTCAAGGAGGGCCTTTTAAAAAACATGACCAATTTCCTTCTTCAATGGCCGCCTTTCCCTCCAGCCCAAGCCACTGCAATCTGGAGAGGGCAGCCAGCTGGCGTGTGGAAAAGGGGGGAGAAAGAGAGAAGGAGGATGACGAGGAAGGATGGATAGAGTGTAGAAGTATAGGAGGGAGCAGAGGGGTAAAAAGGTGAAAGGCCACAGAGAACTGCTCCCAATCAGCACTGTTTAAACAATTCCACCCTTCCCCCCCTGTAGAGTGGACAGGTTGCATGAAGAGAATCGTCCGTGGGCCAGTGGAGTTGTAAGAGAGGCAGAAAACTGAAGGGGAGGAATGTGGTGTTTACTCACTGGGTGGGGAGTGAGAGAGTGGAGGAGAGAGAGAGAGAGAGAGAGATAGGTTGAGCAAGCTGAATAGACTCAGGGTTGGGGGGTGGGCAAGCTCACTAATTAACATCTACTTGACGCCACACTGTCTCCCTAAGTCCATCCAGCTGCATTTTTCAGTATGTCAAAAGGTTTTTTGTCCTCAGGACCAGTTAGGTATGCCCTACCTCGTACAGTAGAGTTTAGTGAAGACTGCATAGACTAAAACCAACTTCTTATTCTAATTCAAATGTCCTTAAATTCACACATTGTATCAGGGGAATTTAAAACAATTAATTAAAGAAATTATGAGTTAATTAACACATAGTTAATATTGGAGACACAGGACTTTCCCTAATTGCCTGGAAATGCTTTAAATTCATTTAAATGAATCTGTGTCGCTCCATCTGTCTCTGGCGATTACTTTCCCAACAGCCACTTGGCTTCATTCTGAAAGACAGACAAATAATTGTCACGCATTTTGTCACATATCTTCACATTCTCCCCCCCCCCCCACCCCCCGGTTGTAATCTCCTGCTTTTCCAAAATGTGATTTAAGTGGGCCTCATTTACATAGAGAGGAACTGAAGACTGACAGCAATTTAGGGTTTAGTGTAGGAAAGCTGGATTAGTGTTATGCGAGCTCGGTGTCTGGTCTCCTCCACATCTCCATGTGTCTTGAGGGAGTGACTGTGGACTCTGAAACTCAACCTTAAACTCCTAATCCCAATCAGCAAATGGAGCTCCTGTCCGAGGTCCTACCCCTCCCCACTGATACCTCCAATCGTGGGCCTCCATTGAATGGAAATGGTGCGTAAACAAATCCAATATGCACTGCATTGTGCAGGGGCTTGTGGAGCCCTGATGGAGTTATTTCAGTGGTACAAATCACTACTCGTACTGGCTTTTCCTACAATAGGTGGTCTTCCGTCTGTTTTTTTTTTTTTTTAAACACCATCATAATCCCATGGTATTTGCATGTGGGGTCGTTTAGCGACTGCAGTTTGCCCTGAGGCACCTGGTTAAGAGCCAGGGACCACCACAGAATGCGAGACAACGCTAAACTGACAGCCTGTGAGGCCCAGGTCCACAAATATGACACTCTATCAGCCATGGTGAAGATGGATGATGCAGCTCTCTTTTACAGATGCATATATCTTCTCTTCGTCATGTGGGTGCGTCTGTGTGTGTAAGAAAGAGAGAGTATGTGTGTGTGTATGTGTGTTTCAGTAGCCAGGGAGGGACAATAACTCACTGCCGATGGAACGTGTGAGTGTAAGAGTCTGCGTCTCTTCTAGGGTGGAGTGTACAGACTAGTTGAGGCGCTGCTGAATACAGTGCAAAACCATTTCCTGTCCCGCACACGTCTCAGACGTGGTCGCCGGCCCTCACGGCTCCTCTGGAGACCGACCAAAAGGGTGTGGTGGTGGTGGTGGACGCCGGACTGTATTGTTACAATGGGCTTTCGGGGACTGAATGTGTTCTTAGTTGAGATGGGGCCAGGCCACAGATATGGACGTGAACATAGCTTCTGAGGGAGCCAGTTTCCACTGCTGCCTGAATGGAAAATGAACTAGTTTGCTGTCTAAACACAGCGCTGTAATTTCTTGCATGGCCAAGCGAAATCACCTGTATTCTACTACATTAAAACAACACAAAAGGGAGTGTGTAAATTCTCCTGAGACGGATGGAGTTGTGCATTTAAATGAAGTCAATTATGTTAGTCTACCATATCACAGCTGCAGGACTTCTTTTCCACCATGTTAAGCAAATTCCCTTTGCATATTTCCTTCATTTGGTCATTTGCTCAAAGAGCACTAATTGAGTTCCATCAACCATGTCTGACATTGATAAATTTCTCTCGATGTGGGGAAATGCCAACATGTCCTGGCTTATGCACTGCTGTTCTGCACCAGAGGACTCTACCTCACTTGTTCAAACATAATTTACATCTATGTTGGTGCTCAAAGTTCCATGACAAAGGCTGTGGGGACACTGTTGACAAAAGACACTGAGCCTCCAAAAATGTCCTTAAAATTATACCTTTCAGGGAAATGTGTGTTATTCTTTGTCCAACATTCACGCTACCCACAGACAGTAGACAGACACAATTATCCCAGCCTTCCACTATTTTGAGCCTATTTATATAATGTAATGACTTTGTAATGGACTCATGCATTGCCCTACCCAGACACTCTGCTTTAGGCCAAGGCTATTACAGGTATCTCCTGTGAAGCCTTCCTGCCTCAGTTCTCTTGTCTCTCCTGATGTGCATGGAAATCAGACATACAGCTGCAGATGTGATTATGTTTTACTGTGTTTAACTTTTTTTCACGCAGTGCCTCTTGCAGTCCTCTAATTTGTCATGGTGAACAAGGTGGATACAGGAAAAATGTTCTTTGGTCAACGCAACACGCACGCCTGAAAAAGGTACACAACTTGATGAACCCCTTATTAGGGATCAGCCGCCTTAACAAATAAAAAATAAGGGCCTCCACACACAAGACAGACGTTACAATCCACCACAACAACGAGATGTCAAACTGCACAGATCTGGGCCCCTCTCTCCTGAAAGCTGTCACATACCACATCACGTTCTTGTTCACTAATTAAATAGCACTGACGTGTAGATTCCCATGTTGTCTTACTCTTCTGTGAGCCCACTAGGCTGCTAATACAGAGCGACATGTGTTGTTGGTGTTATATAAAGGATATTCATCTTTTTATTCCTGTCACTCTTCAGTGTGACAAAAATCTGAGCGGTATGTGCTTGATGGATAGACTCAAACTACAAATGAAAATTATGAAAGTTTTGATTTTGAGAGGGCTGGGTGAAATGATAACAAACCAGATAAATAATGAAAAAAGAATAAAGAAAATGTCAAATCAAACTTAATGACTGACAAGTAGATGTCTCTCTCTCTCTCTCTCTTTCTCCTTCTCTCTCTGGCATGGAAAACAATTTGCAGAGGGAGCGTGCAAATATGAATTATAGAAAAATGTAATGGATCAGGACTTTGATTGCCTCTGGAGGTGCCTTGAGATGGTATCCTGAATATGAATGTGATACATATTTTCTTTATCTTTTTTTTCATTATCTTCAACTATCACCCAGATAGAGATATGCTGCAGAATCAGCTATCATTTCTGTAGAGGGTTCATCATATTGAATGACAAATTGTAGGAATTAGGTAATTGTATCCATCCATTGTATACTCACTGATCACTAATGTTATGTTCAGTGCTGAACTCACAGATTAATGAGTAAAGAATAAAACAACATGTTAGATACTTATCTATTATTATTTAATGACTACTTGTGAGCAGAGTTATCTCAGAGAGCTGATGTAATCTATAACTTAGAGCTATTGAAAGAGATGCAGTTAAGCATTAACTATCATTGCTATTCTTTTAGATACAGTATGTGTATCAATATACAATACAGACTTGCAATATTTAAGGTGTACTAGAATTTTGAAAGAGACTTACCTGAGACAATGAATAACTATATGAGATCAATGCACCAGTTGTTAAGTAGTAATGATAGGTTTATGTATTCCATAGAGATATTGCTTGCTAATTGTTTTTATTTGTTTGTTTGTTTAACATTTCAAGGAGAATATCATGCATTACTCACACCCGAACAAACCACAGGTTTCTTTTGATTAGAATTCATGTTATATGATATATTGAATGTGTGGTGAATATTGCATGTCTAAAAAGTAAAAAAAGTTACTTACTAAATAACTGCATTAAATGCAACAGTGTGTTCCCAATTCTTTGAGGGATTTCATGTATTCAGACTGATAGGGCACTTTGTTCACAAGGCTATTTGTGGTTGAAGGTTAAAAAGATTGATAAATGTTTAAATGCCTGGTCAGTAAGAGAGGCTCTCTGATTAGGATACATTTTGGAGAATATTTAAAGGTTGTTGCTAAGGGCAATTGCATTTTCAGCAGTGGTCAGTGATTTTGTTCACCTCACCTTCTTTTGGAAAACCTGAACTCTAGCAGCCTAAAAATCATATTTTAAAGACAAAACCTGCATCTCCTCTGTGGCTTTCACCTTTCAATAATGCATCACTAACCATCACCCAAGGGTCTCCCTCCTCTCCCTCCCGCTCTCTTCTTCTCTCCTTGAGTACACTGGTTTGAGTGCAGGTAAGGCAGTGGGTATTGATTTGTGAGCTGAAACACTGTTCCCTGCCTCTCACCCCTCAGACAAACACACAGAGACAAAAACACACACGCGCACGCACACACACACACACACACACACACACACACACACACACACACACACACACACACACAAACACAGTTAGAGAGAGAGAGAGACAGAGAGAGAGAGAGAGAGAGAGAGAGGGGAGACACTTAGACACTGGATTCTTTGTTCATGTTTGTTCAGGTTCAGTAACAACCCCCTTCCACACCACCACCCCCCACTCCTCAACCTAGTTGGTCTGCTGAGAATGGGCTCACGGGAGCGAGGAGGAGGGCAGGGGGAGGAGTGGAGTGGGGTAGGGCGGGTAAGGAAGGAGTCCGAAAGAGGCCGCCTGTGGTCTCTTAACCTCTCAGCTTCTCTGTCCACATGCAACATGCCCCCACCCCCATCCAGCCCAGCGATGGTCCCACACACACACACACACCCTGCACCCCACTCCAACCTTCAGCCACCCTCACTGGGCCCATCTCAGAGACGAGTCCCTAATGACCTGGGCACAATGCCTTCACCCTGCGCCACAAAGGGGCCCAAACCAGATGGCAAATTAGCAGCGATTGTTCAAAAACAATGTGGTCTGTTACTGACAGGCGAGTGGGGAGATCTGGAGCCTTGTATGGACAACGTCTTTTCTTCCCCCCCTCTGGAGCCCCATCCATCTCTCACTCTCTCTCTCTCTCTCTCTCTCTCTCTCTCTCTTTCTCCCTCCCTCTCTCCCCATTCAGTGTTTGGACTCCCACTTTGAGGGGAACTGGTAATAATTATGTCTGAGTCAGAGGCAGTGAAGCCTTTCAGCACATGCGTCTGCCATGTTCAATCTGTACTCAGGCCTGATCACTGTCAAACTCTCTCTGACTAACTCGCTCTCTCTCCCTCTCTCCTGCAGTCTTGCTCTCATTCAGGATACTGCTGCAGATCATTTGACAGATGTCATTTTGTAGCAGGTGTCACTACCAAGTGGAGGTTTTTGAAAATATGTGTTGGTCAAGGTTAGAGGAGATGAGCGATACATTTGGATTTGATGATTTGGAGTCAACAATATCAGTATGAAAATGTGACATTTGCTTCACTAAATTTACACAACTACTTTATTTGTCTTAGGAGATAGACAGATAAAAATCAATAATGTTATTAATCACCCATATTATCCATATATCTTTAAAATGTTTAATGAAAGTCTTTATAATGTGTTTTTACAATGGTTTCAGTGGCTCCGTGGATCTGTAGAAGCACTATATTAGTGTGATATAAATGTATATTTCGGCCAAGCTGTAAATATGAAAATGAAAACCAGGTCTTTTGGACAACTGGTGCAGTGCTGTGTGTGTGCAATGGCAACAGCTTGTGATGAGGTCGTTCATTTGCGCTTATATTTGGATCTAACAGGATCCATCAGACCACTAAATGAGGGGCCTTCCTCAGCCATAACAAACCAGGCCTTATTTTAACCCTCATGCTGAGAAGGTTTGGGAACCTACTTCTGATGTCAACCACTTCGCTATTCGCCATTACCACGATTTATTACTATTAAAACCTAAATCAAAAGAATCCAAGGCCAACACAAACCACCATTTATATAAAAATGCTCTGTTGGAACATTATAGTTCTCCTCCAGGGTACAGAATTATTATTTTTTTCTTTTTGCTTGGTTGGTTGTTTCTATACCACAAAACTTGGTGCACTATTAAAGAAAAATATGAATGTAAGTGTTGCATGACGTAATATTAACAACATAACTTTCCAAAGTAAGATTAATGTGACCGGTGTGATGTATGCTTTTGGGTAACACTGGGTTACACCATACAGTAAGGTAAAACAAATTACAAATTAAAAGCGTAGACAAAACATTGCACCATTAACATTAAAGGGACTCACACAGCTTGCTGTGGGTCTTTTTAGCCTCAAAAATGCCCTCACTCCAAAGGTGGATCATGTAAGCTTGGAGGGGACCACACAGTCAGCTCAAGTCTGGAGACGGCGCTGGCACCGAGTTCAGTATGCAAACATTCGCCCTACTGATGGTCCAACAGAAACCGTCCGCCTGTGTCATCGGCTTCCATCCGACTAGCATTAAAGGTAATTAGCTAATAATTTACGGACAGAGCAATCAATTTCAACATTGGCTTTAGAAAGAGAGAGAGAGGGAGGGAGAGAGGGGGAGAGAGAGGGAGGGAGAGAGAGAGGTTGGCAAAAGCGATTAGGCTGAATGCCCTCTCTCCAGCATATCTTGCCAGCCATACTGTTAGCAGTGAAGAGAGGACGCACAATGAGGCCTTCACAGGAAGTGACTGAACACGTTGGTATGCTGACCGCTTGTCAGGGTTTTAATTCAGATTCAAAAAAAAAAAAAAATGTGACGTTTTCTGTGTATTCACTAAAGGTGCTCTTTTGAACCTGGTGCATGGAGGAATTTGTTTGACTATGTTGAATCACACCAGTGGTTTAAGTGAAAATAACTATGTAAGTTTTCTAAGCCCTGCAGCTAATTCTTTACTGACAGACTTTTTTCCTCGACAAAATAACACATGACTGGGTAAATGAGTCTGCATCAGCACTCATTCTCAGGTGTTCTGACTTCTCTGTCATCTCAGTGTAGTGGACAGGAAGAAAGACACCTTAAGAAAGAAACAGAAGTAAAAGAAAATGGCAAAGGCTGTTGCAGAATTATGAACCCATTTGTATGCCTGCGATCTTATGATGCATGCTTTATACAGACATCTACATCAAGATCCAAATCTCCAGAGAACTGTAAATTAGTGCATGAAAACAAAAGCAAACAATAAACTAAACTATGGCAACTGTTTCTGACAGCATTTTGATCCCTTTGAACTCTTCACTTTTTCCCAAACCCTCTCCTCCACCTCACATAACGCTGATTTACAATTCATGACCTCATCTGAAGCTTCATGTGGAGGAGAGGTGTGGGAGGGAGACTGTGAGAATGAGCCGGGGAGGAGTAGAGAAAGCAGGCCCTTAGGGTAGGGGGAGTGCTCTGTGTCGAAACATGTCAGGTTCCAAGGAAGGTACACAAAGCAATGAGCACTCTCTCACTCACAGAGTTCTCTCTCTGCCTATTACATGTTTGGTGAACAGGGGCTAGTATTGAGACTGCTATGTGTATTTGCTAGAGAGGAGAGATGCTGTGTGTCCCACTTCTCTCTCTCCCTCTATCTTGTCCTTTCCTACGTGTCATCTGCGTTTTGAGCCACCTCCTTCCTGTGTCTTTTCGGCTTAGCTTTGTAGTCATCATGTGCCTTTGTGTACTGCCAGCTTCAGCCTGATTGAGGATACTCCCCTGCCCTGAATTCTATTTGTCTCGTTTTTCCTCTAAAAAAACAATCGTTTGTAAATCTACACTGCAATTAAGTCATTTCACTGGAATTCAATTCTATTATTACTGTGAAAGCGGAGATGTTGGATGATCGGCTTCTGCCGTGCCAAGGTGAGGATGTATCGTCTGTTGTTCTCTGGCTCGCGGCATTGTCATCTCTGTCATGGGTGTTGGCACTGGTGCAAACTTAATATGTGATGAGTAGCTGGAGGCTTTACTACAAGTGTTCCTTTTTCACCTGCCTCCACCAACACCCACCATCCACAGCCCTGTGGTTAATTATCCACTAAATATCAAACAGGTGTGATCAGTTTACCAACAGTGCAGCCCTCTGTCACTCTCCTCGATTCCCGCAGTGATAAGACAGAAACACAGTTTTTCCCTCTCTAAATCCTTTTCCCTCATTCACTTCTCGCTTGACATGCAGATTAACTGCTGCCAAAGCCTGACAGACACGCAGCCCTGCTACAAGGTTACTGACTGAAATCTGGAATGAGGTGCGAGTGTGTTTGTGTGTGTGTGTGTGCGTGTGCGCTTCCTCCCTCCTGCCAAACCCACTTCCTGTAACATGTCAAACAAAGTTTTTTTTCATGGCTATAGGCCTCAGGGCAAGTTTGTGTCAGGGCAAGCACATACACAGAGAGGCAAGCAATTAGACAGGCAGACAGACATGTTGATGGGACGACAGACAGACAGGGACATAGAGACACAGACTGTCACACAGATGAAGAGGTAGGTGGGCAATTTAAAAGACAGGCCAATAGAAAAACTACCCACACTTCATACAGATGTGTAAATAAATAGAAACATTTGTAATAAAACAGACCAGGTCTGCAACATGTACTTTCAGCACAATATCATCAACCACAACTCTAAATACCCTCACTGGAGTACAACACTATTCCTTCATCCTACATCCATTCCTACATCCTTCTTATTTTTAAACATCAAATGCTATTTAAGGGACATTTTCTTTTTTTTTCTACACAGCACAGGCAGTCAGAGAATTGCTTGATCAGCAGAGTGCTGTCAGAGGCATACCTAAGCAGACACAGACAGGCCAGGTATGCACTCCCCCTCGCTTCATTGCCTTGGGCCTGTTGTGGATTTAACAAGCATTAGGTGATGTGCTGCTATTCCCCTACAGTACACTAATCGGATGACTGACCACTCCATATAGGTCGTGGAGATTTTACTGATGTCTGTTAGCAAAAAGGTGTGATTGCAGCAAAAAGAATTGTTAAAGCAAAAAATAGGCATATTTTTTAACCTCTATTATTTGACCCATGGTCTTATAAATAACATTATGATCAACATAAATGTTTATAAAATGTTGCTGTTGCAGGAAATGCTGCTAATACACCATTTCAATCTAAAGGCTGTACTGATATGATGAATGCCCCCCTGCCTTGTCTGATCTTTTCACCCACACTTCACTACTAACTCTTGCCAATCAAGCTGTAATGCCTTGCTACAACAGCTTGCTTACAAACTAATGGGTTCCTTGTGCGTCAAAGCCGATATGAATCATTCACTTCTTTTAAATGAGTCAACTTCTCAAATAGGTCAGCAAACCTCCGTTTTTTTTTTCCGTTGGTTATTTGGTGAAAATGTTTTTGATAGAATTTCATGCATTACAGCTTAAAACCAAATATAGAACCTCTTAAACTCAACCAAAAAGTTAGACAACTATTGGTTTATGAGATGTTCTAAAGTGGACAAATGGGCCAAGAGCATTGATAAGGTGTGGAATATCTAGACAACCAACCTGTACCACCTGAAGAAGTGTTCCATAACAATGTGACATTCTCATCTCACTGGACTTGGCCTCTGAAGTTATAGCCAAAGTGTAGAAGATGACTATCAACCATTATATTTGCCACTGTAAATAGGAGGACAAAGGACATAGTTTAGTGGACAAACAAAATCTATGCTGAATAACACACAGGCTGTGAGTGGACGACCATCAGGACATAACGACATGAAGATAGTTGTCTTACCAAGTAGCCCAAATGACCCTCTCAGACAACAAAGAGAGAGGCACTATACTGCAGACACTCTCTAGAGCCCAAACCCAGATAAACTAGTGCTGACAGAATGTGTAAGTCTGCAGCTCTATTCTGCTGGTGCTAACAATAATTTTGCCACAGTTAATCTCTAATAGTTAATCTCTAATAAAAACTAGCTAAACTAATCTAGGCCCCTTAAGAGCATATCATGGTATGCTACAAATATAGCATGCAGTGATGCACCTCAGCTACTGCTGACTCATGAATTAATAATTTCTAGAAACATAATTCATGACAATCGGCAGAGCCTGTACTGTCAACCTGAATTATTATGTATGCCAACAGTTTTGCTACAGCCTCTGCCTTGTTTTCCATACAGCTGAAACTCATGTTTGAGCACGTGGACAGCTCCCATTCTATTGTCCCAAATAAATGACTGTCAATTTCAGATAATCACCTCACTACCATAAGACGCTCAGTGGTGAGAAAAAAAAGTCACCCTTGAGCTGCAAGCACTGAGAGAGTTCCACTAGTAAGACCACCACCACCTGGCAGTCCCCTGACTGTCCTGAGATCCGTGCTTAGATACATCCTCAGTGTCATACTTACAGAAGCTCCGATGTGAGGTTTATCTGAGAATCCTTAACTTTTAAACAAACCCCAGAAATAAACAAAACAGTGTTTTGACGTCATTTCCCATTAGCTTCATTTCGCAAAACACTTCTGTTGTCGTGACTAAGGGCAGTTTTGCTTGCTCTTTATTTAGGAGATGTGTTTGTTTCCTGTCAAAACCTGCTGTGGTCTCAGCACCCCTCAGCCTGTAGAAATCCTCTGGGGTTAAAAGCTGTGAGTTTCTGTGCCTCCAGAACCACAGTGGCAGAAAACAGTGGAAGTGGCTTATTTAAGAGGTGTTCTCTGGTTTTGGCAGTGCTCTGAGTTAAGTGGAAAAACATTAGCACTAGCTGGCTTTTTCCTCGATCCCCGACACTTACTCAAACTCCGTAGCCATCGACCCTGACAGCCCAGGAAGCTGCTGGAAACCAAACATTAGTCACCGCTGCGCGGGTTGAGCTCTCCCAATATATATTTCCCGCTCAGGCTGGGAGAGTGTATTATGAAAATATTTGCACAGTGCTGCAGAAATCAGCTCTGGTCGTCACCTTCTACAGGGGAGGCTTGGATTGAAGGGAGAGTCAAAGGGTGGCTCAAGATTTTTCTATGTAATGTGTCTATGGCAGAACAGAGCCATGAGTTTCACGCTGGCAGGTTGTTGCATGATGAACAAGCGTGTCACAATCCAACAGTCCATCATATATCATAATGATATGTAGTATGAATAGTATGGATGTGAATGTGGGTGTAGGGGTACATGGCTGGGTATGGTTTGCGTGAGTATGTGCCCTTCTTCCGAATATCTTACTTTTAAAGACCGTGGAGTGTAAAAAAAAGCCAGCCTGCCAAAGTCAAGAAGATAAAGCTCTTAAAATAGAGAAGTCAACCACTACATTCTAGCTGTCACCACGAACCTCTCTCTCTCGCTTTTCCTCTTTCCCTCTCGGTCTTCCAGGAGATTATCTTGGCACTGTGTGCTCTCTCCTAGTCTTCTGAGGATTTCATGGATGACAAGCGTTGACCAAACACAAACTAAGGCACACACATCTGGTAAATCAGTCTTAGCACAGGACCCTGTTTGCACTGGGAGCTACAGGGAAGAGAAGATACTCAAAGGTGCTATTTAACATGATGCTAACCTGTCACAGGAGAATGTGCAAGGAAAACAACCGTCTGAGCCTCTCTCTCTTTCTCGCTCTCTCTCCATCTCTCTCTCTATCCCTCCCTCTGTCTCCCTCTCTTTCTGCCTCACTCGCTTTCCTTCCCCCTCTCTCCCTGCTGCTTTCTTCATTACTCTTCCAAAGGGCTTAAGTTAAGTGAAGGTATAGTCTTCCTCACTCTTCAGTGGTCATATACACATGTCTATATTTGTGGTTATATAACATAATATATACAAATAAGGTATGCGCTGAGCGTCTAAGAAAAACAGATATACTGAGTTTTAATGAACAGTACAAAGCCAGCAGGGGAACCATTCATCTGCTGTCAGTGTTAAACTGATGAAAATGTCCCTTTTGTGTATCACCTAAATACTGACATACTGATGGATGCCTTTTTATGTTTTCCCATCAAGCTAGTGGAGCCAAGTGATTTATTCCTCTCATAAATCTGCTAAATGCATCATCAGAAAGAGCCAGCAAGGTAAGGCTGTGTTGGAAAAGTCTTCCATTAATTGATAGTCCTGCCAGACACCATTCCCACATATTCCCTGCTAATATACTCATTGCCATTCTCATTGCCACCGCACACACTGCACCTAACTATCCCCTTTCTGCCGTTATTTCCTCCTTGGACACATTCCTTCATTCCTGTACCAGGAAGGTGCTGTCCAAAAGCAACAACGTTTTCTTTGCCATGTATCAAACCAACCCTGGAATCCAATCTTTCCCAGAGGTTTGTAGAAATAATTTGTATTCTTCCAAGTCTGGAGCGAGCATCTGTCAATAAAGTATAAGTGAACAGTATGATTGTACAGCTGGCTGGCCAAACGCCATCTTCCACAGAAGAGAGAAGGAGACAGAGAGAGAGAGAGAGAAAGAGAGAGGGGGGTTGGAGAACTTTCCAGGATTTGGTTGTTTTACTTTGGTCAGAAACTGACTTCATCTCTTCTACAGTGCAGCTGCTGCCACATAGTGAAAAACAGCTCCTGTATAGCAATTTGTTTTCACCTCTCTCTCGTTTGCCTTTCACCCACTTTCTCTTTCTCTCTTTTTCTCTCTCTCTCTGCATATAACATTTATCAAAGTACTTTGGAAATCGAGTATCACAAAATCTCAGTATTATACCTTGTGACTAAGCCATGTCCCAGTTTAACTTTTAGACCTCACTTTTTTTCTCTTTTGAAGTGCTTGTTTAGTTAGACCCACTGAACCCAGAAGACTTTGGAATTTGAACAGGGAAGTCAGCATATTTAATAATAAAAAAAAACACTTATTTAGAAAGACCTGATGACTCTTCTTGAGTCCTGTTCACACTTCACACCTTGATTCACACTTCTTTCTGCTGTTACCTCTCCTATGACAAGGACAACCTGAGCCGTTCAGTTTTCAACAGAAAGCTGCCAGCAGGCATCTCGATTAAGTTGTGTTGTGTGGCTCTCCGGCCTCAGCGCACACACAAACACACGAGGCGGTTTACAAAGCAATCCGAGTCCCAGTGTGAGGAGAGTTAATATACAATCCAGAGGCGTGCTGTTAAAGCAATAGCCTTCCTCTCCTGAAAATTCATGAATACACACTCGGTGGCTCCTGGAGGACAGTGCAGGTAGAGTTCCTGCTGACGCAGGTGCTTTGTGTTTGCGGTCTCAGGACCCGGTCCATGGCGGCTGGCCAATCGTATGTCCGTCAGTGTGAGGACAGGGTGGGGAGACATAAAGGAGGCCCAGGCTTGGTGCGCCTCTGTCAGCCACAGTCACTCAGCTCCTTTGCATGTGTGGAGGTCTCCCCTGTCCCGTAGAGCAACTAAACCTGCCGAGAAAAACATACACAGGCGCCTATTCTCCCTGGTCCTACACCTCAACTTTTCCAGCAGTCGCCTTTTCCTGTTATTTTTTCTTCTTCTCTGCTCTCTCTCTCTCTCCCTCTCTCGTTCTCTCCTTCTCTCTGTTTCATTTTCTTTCTCTTTTTTTCTCTCTTTCTCCTCTTTTCACATGCTTTTACAGTGAGGTACACTGAAAGCTCTCTTTGTTGCCATGGTCTACAGCATCTGAATGGGGCTAAACAACCCCCAGCGCCCCCTCCTCCTCCCCTCATCCATGGAGCCCCACACACCAGACTTCAGCGCTGAATAGAATTCTTCCCCTGACTTCTCCCTCGCTGGGCCACAATGAGAAACCACTCCTTTTCTGTCAGCCCTCGCTAATGGATAAGACAATATTTGCAGGAATTGAGGAGGGGGGGGGGGTTCATTTGCATTCAGGCACACTGCGCTGGCTTTCAGTGAAGACTGGTCCTCACTCAGTTCAAACTGCAGAAAAGTCCATTCTGTCCAATTTGCTTTGATTCTCCTTCCAACATTTTTTTTTAGATTCCTTAGTTCTTTTAAAGGTCATTTGTGGTCAGATGCTTGGTGTCTGCGATTCAGAGCTGAGAAATAGGTGTGTGTGTGTGTGTGTGTGTGTGTGTGTGTGTGTGTGTGTGTGTTTGTGTGTGTGTGTGTGTGTGTGTGCACATGCATGTGTGTGTGTGTGTGTGTGTGTCATTGGTCTGAAAGACTTAAAAGAAAACTACTCAACTTGATTCATTTTAAATAGTCTCAGGATTGTCGTTTAGTAAACTGATATTGTTTTGGGGTAGTCAGCAGCAGTGCATAATTGATCATGCTTTGGACTACACATCTAGTTCATTCCCGTATCAAATAAAGTAATTATTGCAATATCTTAAACCCAATACCACTTCACAGCAGACTTATAATGAGTAATGCAGTAACACTAAACACATTTCTTTCTCAAAAAGGTTAAGCATACAGTTGGAATTATTGTCAGAGTAAATATCTTTTTGTATTAATGTTTGATTATATATCTGTGGACAGATGAGAAACTGGCAGGAAGAAGGAGGCTAAGCAAGAGTTTTGATGCAAAGGCTGAGACCATTCCGTGGAGTGTTGCCATAGAGATGTCTTGACATGCACATTGCATCCATTGCAGCTGAATTATTGACTTTTGTTTTCTGAGTCAATGCGTTGCATTAACACTGAGGCAGATTAGCGTATTAAAATGAGACTCTGGAAGAAAGCCATATGCCACCAGTCTCCAGACAGACCTGCACTTTGCATAATCACAAAGCAACAATGAAAACTATATTTAGCTGCCTTCATTGTAAAGATACTGAGCTACTCTGGCCTATATTTTATTCATGACATTGTTGGGTCAGAGTCCTTGGCTTAAGGTAGCCTATCTATACTCTTTTTCTTTCTTTTAACATCAGAGGGTTTGTCCACACAGCAAGCATTGTCTATTCAAAGAGAAATCGAAAAGCTAGCAGGCACCAAATACAAAATAGGGCTTTTCCATGTGAAAGTCACAAATCAGACTTTTCAAGTGAATAGAACGTCACATATTACCAACCGTCCTGTATGTCCACCTCTTACGTGTATGTGTCACTTAATATTAATTTCATTACAAACCAAGACAGCGGATTCCTAAAGAAACACATGCACCCACACCATAAGTGTATCTAAATTAGCTATGTACCAAAAATGTAATTTTACCATGACTCGAAGAGCTGTAAATAGTGTTGTAAGGCTGTGTGTACAAATCCGCTTGGAGCTCCAGTGGAATTTTGAATTGCGACGAGAATTCTCAGGGTAACCGTTGATGTGCCGTGAGAAAGGTTGGGAATAGGCACCCACTAGCCCAGCACTAAACTCCGAGCGTGGTAAACAAAATCGGATATTTCAGGCACTAAAAGCCTCGGTAAGAACCAAACTAGATTTTGTTTAAATCTACACACCTATGGCTACTGAAAAATGTAAGGTTAATTTATCAAATGTTATTTTGAAGTATTAAAAAACATTGTTGTTTTAGAATTTTCGAACGAAATGGTTGGTAATTAGCACGTTTACGATATAAACAAATTTAAAAATTGAATTGAATTGCATTGTAAACTTCAGGGGGATTTTTATGTTCTTGGGCCTGGCTGACTCGTTTAAAGTGTCCAGTGTGTTTCTGAGGGCGTCTGAAGTAAAGAGATGTGCACAATGTCTGGGCAGGACTGATCCTGTAGGGCCTCCAAATATCTAAATGTGCTATGACAACATTTCATATCTCATATTGCGTATCTTTAAATTTACATATGCAATGTTGACTCAGGGTGTGTATGTGTGTGGGTCTGTGTATGTGTGTGTGTGTGTTTGACTGTGTTATTTGCACAGGGAAAGGCAGGTGAAAACTGTACAGGAGGTATCATTAGTGGCACGTACCACACACTTCTCTGTCTTCCTCTCTGTCTCTCCAGCCGTGTGTGTCTGCCGACAGGGCTGTCATTATTTTCTCACTTAGAGTCATTTATGTCTGTGCCCCCCCGCACCGCAACTTTGCTTTCTAACTGAGCATGCCTGTGATTACCTTCTGTGGTCAGACTGGGGGGAATCAAACATGCGCAAAGTGAGATGGGAAAGGAATCACTGGATTACCAGGCATCGTTAACATAATGACAGGACCAAGCAGACTCAAAAAGGTTAATTTGGCTAAGTGGCTAAAACCGCCACAGATACATATTTCTTGTCATTTTTTCCTTGCACGTTTCTGATACACCTGTCATCGTGTTAGCATCTCCGTAGTCTGTATGTTTGACTTTCTGTTACCGGTGACTCAGTTAGGTGAATAACACACCTTGCCAGCCATCCGGAGCTGTGTGTGCTGTGAGTTAAATCTCAAATCTCTGCTAAAGCACCCATGTGAGTCGCAGCTGAGGTGGGGAGGTCCTGGCGCCACAGTGTCCACACCATCACATCCTCCACAACGTAGCCTGACTCGCTGGCTGGCTGGCTGGCTGGCTGGCTGGCTGGCTCGTCTTGTCTCTTCTCGCCTCGTCACGTCTTGTCTGCTCAGCGTGGGAGGGGGTGCATCTCCACGGCTCCAGCGTAATCACATGCACCCAGACTGCCAGGGCCACTTACTTTTAATTATTATTCCACCCCAAATTGCCGTGATTGAACTCTCTCGCTCTCCTCTGCTCACTGTTTCAAGTTGTTAGATGGGGGTACGTTTTCCTCCGCATTTCTGTGGAAGGGGAGAGATACGGGGGAGAGCCTGAGAGAGATGGAGCGTGGAGTTATGCATCTGATTTCCCTGTGGCTTCCTCCCGCGCTTGTTTTAATGCATTCAAAATGATTTGACATCATGCACTCCAGAGTCCAGAGGGGGAAGCAGCGTGTCGACAGCCGAGCCTGAATATCTGATCAGTGAGAGGGGGCAGAGTGGAGAGAGACAGACCTCGGTGTGAGAGAGAGAGAGAGACAGACAGAGAGAGAGAGAGAGAGAGTGAGAGGGAGGGAGTGATAGACACTGTCAGAGGCAGACAGAAAGATCAGGCTGATGGTGTGTAGAGAGAGAGAGAGTGAATGAGGGAGGAAGACAGGGGCCTTCCAAAAATGAGAGTTGCGGCCGGCAACACTTCTGCTGCCCTGTGGTCTGCGCCTGGCAGCCTTCTCACCGCGATCCACATTTTAGCCTGCAGTCATGAGCAGTCCATCCAGGATAGCGGGTCCAGCAGGCCTGCGGGCGCTTTCCAGGGCCCCTATGTACCTGCCTGCCAAAGTAGCACACAGCTGGAGACGGCAGGCCAGGGCCAGGACCAGGCAACCCAGCTCTGACTTTTCCACGGGGCAAATACCCACAGGTCCATCTGCCAAATTAACTTGACACAGGAGCTGGAGAAAAAACACTGACAGAATGTGCCCCCTAACCCTCACGCTGCATGGGCAATCCAACCCTACAACACATCTGGTGTGTGTGTGTGTGCGTGTGTGCATGCGTGCGTGCGTGTGTGTGTACAGTTGTGTTGGTTAGACGGATAGATAAGCACATGAAGTGCTGCATCCAAGCATCTGACCACCATGATCAAACCAAGTGTTGGTTATTGTGAATGAGTCATCCACGTTCAGAGTTTCCGATGACTGAGGACGCCCAAGGGACCATCGGTTTCAATGGCATATCATATATCTCACTCAGATTCTCCCTCACAACCACTATTAGAATCCTGACTTACCACATGATTTAGACTAACAAAGGTCGAGGAACATAATCATTTTCAAGACACACGGGGGGGACGGATGGTGCTGTGGCGCAACAGGCTAAAGTAGCCATACCCAAGTGCCAATTGGGACCCAGGTTCGAATCCGACCCATTTCCCGATCCCACTCCATCTCTCTTTCTCCCACTCGCTTTCTCACACTTCACTATATACTTTAAAAAAAGATACACAATATGTGTAAATCCAAGGGGTGTGATGCATTCCAGTAATTACTGCTGCCCAGTGGTTTACTCTAAGGGCCAGATATACTAACGCAGACGTATTTGTTTCGCAAAGTGCGTGTAAAATAATTGCGAGGTATGTACAAACAGGCCGCAATGATGTAAAAGCGCAAACTAGAGGTCTGCACTCCGGCGGTAGACCCGCGGGTCCCGACGCAAAAGAGTGTGGCGCGGGACAACTTTTGAAAGCTCTTTGCGGGAGCGGATGGGATGAGAGAGGTGCATTCACGGGTGCGGGACAAACCGATGATTCACTGGACTTCCGCAAATTAAATATGTGCTTAAAATTAAATATGGAAATGATTAAAGTAGTGTTCATAACTATAGTTCAGCATTAAAAAACAGGGTTTAAGCATAACTGACGGATAGCAGGCCTATAGCCTATATTGTCGTTTACGTGGGTTCAATTTGTTCCTGCTGCTCATTGTCAAAACTCGAAATCGAAAGCATGACAAAGGAAGAGGGCACCAGACTAGGCCTACTTCAGTTGTTAGCCTACATTCAGAACCAAGAAACTTAAAATCAGACATCTGGAGTCTTTCTCAGGTGTGTGTGCTCCTTTCGTGAGACAGAAAGAAAAACTGAATAGGCTATCCCTCCTGCATGCGGGCTTTAGCGGGCGGAAGCGGGACATCATGTTACAGATGCGGGCGGGAGCGGGACTAAAAATGAGACATTAATGCGGGAGCGGGACAGAATATTGTGGGAAAAATCAGTCCCGCGCAGACCTCTAGCACAAACTGCCTGTCGCGGGAGCTGAAAATGGCAAATTGCGTTTTTCGTGTCATGCATATGCATTCATGGGAGGATCCAGGGGAAAGTGGGAGTTTAGCGTAAAGAGATGGGAGGGGAAGCGTAAAGAGCGCCTAATTATGTATTCCGTGGTATGTACAAAGACTGCTGGTGAAAGTGCACGTCTATTCTGAGCCTAAATACTTCCGCCTTGTAAAAGCAGGTGTTAATCCAAATTGCAGTTCAATGCGTCAATAAGAGAACCTTTCAAAGACAACAGAATCGCTATACCAGTCTTTGTACTATCAAAAGCAACCTTAACTTTCGTTGGCCTTTCGAATGTCTCACTTTCACTTTCACGTCATTCACTTAGACTTTCCTACTTGCTAGATTTGACCAATCTTTCATAGCCTACGTGCAAAAGTAGCTTGAGTAGAACTACTGATCTTCATTATCTCCCTGCTTGTTCACATCTTATTATGTATGGTATTATTTCACAATCGCTAAACATTTGATTCTTTTTAATGTTGTCATCAGTTAACTTCATACAACTGCGCTTGTATGTAGGCTATTCCGTTCAGTTGTGGACCTTCGTATATAGCGGTAGGGGGCAGAGAAAGGCACAGATTACACTATGAATTGAAAGTTTGACAAATACAACGTAACCTTGGGTCTGACAGTGTTCGCAAGCTGCGGTTTGTCCATGGCGCTGATAACGCTACGTTCGCAAATGTATGTACATCTGGCCCTAAATGAAGGCTATGTATGGCAACAGTACACCTGTTTTAACTTGTTCTTAATTTGACCATAGCCCACACAGAGTTTGCACGTCTTGAGTGCTTGTCAGCTGTCATGTCCACACTGCAGGCCACTCAGTATCCCACTGCTGGAACATACAAGCTCTCAGTCATAAGTCACTCCCTTCCTGTCAGCTGAACATATTACCGTGCAAAAGTAATTGTTCCATGCTCAGGCACAATGTCTTCGTCCACATACAGAGGTAGGAGAGTCCAATGAATGGCAAAAAGGACAATGTTTGTCTTGTTCTAATCTTTGTTGGGCCAGTGAAAAGGCTGAATGAATGCAGCGGGCTCTCGCTGTGCCTCTGACCTCACAGGTCAGAGGTTACCACGGTAATCAGGTCAGGAGGGGTATACGGTTTCCCACCAAGGAGACGACAGAGCAGGCAACCCATCTGTCATGGATAGAGAGAGAGGATGCATACTTTTTTATACAACCACTTTCTCTCTCTCTCTCTCTCTCTCCTTTCCTCCAGAACCACAGACACACAATGGCATACTACATGCCTAGCTAGACTTTCACAGTCTGCTGAATGGTCAGATCATGTCGATAACAGGAATGTTAAAGAGTGAACATAGATTCTGTTCCCAGCTCCCCAAGTTTCTATTAGCATGCTGCTCAATTGACGCATTCAGGTAAACCAAAGGCAGCATGTTTAAATGGGAAATCTGAGTTCCTTTTCCTCCAGGCTGCTGCTTTGTCACATGGTCCCATTTAGCTTAACAGAGTGAACTACTCACCAGTGCAAAAAATAAATGAATGAATCACAACCACATAAGTATACAGTGCAAAGTCAAATGGGCCAGCGCGTGTGAGTGGAATGTAAGCAGAGAAAGAGAGTGAGATGTTTAGAATTGCTAATGGAGCATCAGACCATTTCAAAGTGTCTAGCATTCCCTTACATCAGGTTCCAGCCCCCTAAATGGATGCCCAATCAGATAGCGAACCCCCACTTGATCCCAAAGAGGAAACATTAATGCAGGAGGGGGAATGTAGTGGATTTCCCAGGGTGCTCGGCAGCCGGGCCGATAGGAAGGGACTTTAATCTCTGCAGCAGGATTTAGATTTCTATGACAGCCCAACCCCCCCCTCTCTCTCTCTCTCACTCTCTCTCACTCTCTCCCCATCTCTGTAACACACAACTCACACAATTTCTCTCTTTCACTCCCTCTCCACCACTGATTATGGTGTGGCTTGCAATGGTATCATCAAAGCAGCAAGATGGCAGCAGTGACTGTTCCACATCACAATAAAGTCATCAATGCCATTCATGTTTTTGCTGGAAAATACTCATTGGATTCAGTTGAGACAGAGAAGTGACACAGAGAGGTGTGCGTTACCCATGGCTCACAAACTGAATGCATGCAGATATTAAATAAATTTGATTTGAATTGCAGAGATTTTTTTTGTTATTTCTTCATGACATCATTGGCCAGACTTGCCTGTCATTGTGTATACTTTGGACAGACAACCCCAGCCCTCCTCCAAAGGACCTGTAATGTCAACTGACTCTCTGGGAACCTGAGGGAGTGTCCTGCTCAGAGACATGTGAGATCAGATTGTGTGTGTGGTGCGTATCTCTCTCTCTCTCTCTCTCTGCCTCTGTGTGTGTGTGTGGGACTGAGAAATAGAAAGAGTTAGAAAGAGAGAGAGAACATGTCTAAAGCAGGGTGGTCCGGTCCAGAGGGGTCACAATAGGCCTGTCATGTCCATCCTGTGAGGTGTCCATTAGAGAGGATGACAGAAAGTAGGAGAAGCTTCCATCAATGTCAAGCTTAGCCATTTTCATTGCTGTTTCTACTTTGACAGAACATATTCATGCATTTTCATTGAAAGTATAGCACTTTGCAGCTACACAGAAGTCATGCTATTCATATAACAGGCAAAACATATGGACTCTCATAGGCACTATAAAGTCATTGAGGAAAACAGGAACAATTTAACTAAGAACACATATTACATCAACATACAACTGTGTGTGTGTGTGTGCGTGTGCATGTGTGTGTGTGTGTTTGTGTCTCTATCATTCATGCAAGAAGTCACAGACACCCATTCTGATGGACTGATAGTACACAATGCACTACCAATGACTGTGTGAGTGTATGTTTGAGTTTGTGTGTGTGAGTGTATGTTTGAGTTTGTGTGTGTGAGTGTGTATGTTTATTTGTAAATGCACACAGTGGGATGATAAGGCATGGTTACTTTTGAGGATAGTGCCATAATCCTCCAATTACCTTCAATTGGAGCGGCAGTCACCCCCTAAATTAGGTTGCTCAATAAAAGCATGCTCCTGCTGCCAAACAGCAGTGAAACAAAATAATGAATAAATATCCTGGGTGAAGCTCACCACAGTGTGTCTCAGTCAGTAAAAAACCTCTACAGGAATTCCAATTAAGGCTGAAACTTGTGGCATCGTGGTAAACAAAGGGGAGGTGGTATAGATGGCATGAAGGGAGTGTGTGTGTGTGTGTGTGTGTGAGAGAGAGAGAGAGAAAGTGTGTATGTCTAAAAAAAACTATGTTTAAATACTGATGTATCCATCTATTTTTAATCAGGTGTACTTGGATTTGATTGTGGCCTCTGCAATTGGTTTTTGCATAAAGAAGTGGGACTCAACATGAAAGCTTGGAATTAAAAAATTGATCAAACGGGCAAATGGATGATGCTCTTAGAAGCATGGCTCTTTTCTTGTTCTGACAATGAGATAATCAGGAGAGGTGTGACAGTTTCACAAGGACATCTAAATCAGTATACTGGTAAGCAATGAGGGTATACATGTGGAGATGAAGACCTATAGATGTGATATCTCCATTCTTGACTTGCTTCTAGGACATTTGCAATAGACTAAGAAACTAAGAGTGAGTCCTTGTAATAACATTTTCACAAAAAATATGGCAGTATGCCTACTTCAAATCTTGAGTAACTGAGATGCCATCAAATATACAATGGCCTCTTTCCAGCTGTTTACTAACAGTAATTCCAGGGAGAACTCAGAAGTGAATAAGCATTTTACTTGTCCACTTATCCACTCCACAACACACATATTTCACATAATTGACAACTGTGTCTAAATCTCAATGAACTGCCTAAGTCGCCACATAACTTTGCCTATAATCTGGTCATGAACTCAAATCTAAACGTATTTGTTAACCTTATTATCCATATATGATGCCCCATCAAAATTAAGTCAGACTGAGTAAAAGTCTGTGCAGTCAGCAGCAGGTAGATACTCTTAAATAGACAACAGCTTCGGTGGTTCAGCAGAAATGTTATTCAAATGTGTAACACCAGAAACAACCGGTCCTGTAACACACACACACACGCTCGCACAAACACACACACACTTTCCACACCACACACACCAGGCACAAAGTCCTAAAAGCATTGTGGCTCTCCTCAGCAGCTTCACTGATTTGGAAATTAGTGAGAATATTCAAAACATAGCTTTAATAATTGTGTTGTTTTTTGTTTCTCTAATATTTAATTGAGATTCATGGAATTAGTGCAAAAAACAAAACACTGAATTTAAGATATGAAAGCTACTTACGCTCAAATTCTAACTTTTAAAGGTTATGTTAGTCTTGTTACGCGGTTTCTAAGCTAGAACATTTTTTTGACACATACATTTTTTGACATCTCCTCATGATCCGCTAGCTGCCTGTCCCCTGAATACACTGTAAAAAATGTAGTGCGTTTGGGCCTTTCATTTACATGTAAACAGAGTTTTAGCTCCCTCAAACGGATATTTTTTAAAAAACCCTCCAAATTGAACATTTCCTAAAACGCTAGATTTGTGGATCCATGTAAACAGAGTAAAATGTAGATATTTTTTCAAATGATGACGTAATTGATTCTATGTGTGTGTAGCGTGTATCTTAAAGGAACACGCCACCCAATGTCAGTAGTAATATATGTTCTTACCTTAACTTTCACGAGTTGAGTCATACCTCTCCCGTGTCCGTACGTGCACTCAAACGCTCTGGTGCGCGGCTGGACTGTGTTAGCATGTTGCTATGCTAGCGGGCTTTGACGGCAACTAAGCGTAGAAGTAATCAAAAACATCCACGTTTTACCGACTTAAATACAGTTGCACAAGTAGTTGATAGAAATGCTACGGCCACGCAATGTGAAACGTGGCGATTTTCCAAGCGAATAAACCGGAGAACTACAATGTGTGGCGCAATAGCACTTGGGAGTACTTCGACCTAGCGTAGTAGTATTGTTAACACCTAATTGTAGATCCTATCCACCACAGAGTTTAGAATCCATGCTGGATCGACCCTCAGCCTCTCCCTCCCCTCTGAGCGAGAGAGAGGCACACACACTAGAGATGCGCTGATGGGCTATTATTTCAACCATAACTGCATAGCAAAACTTATCATCCATCAGCCATCCATCAACACCAAAGTTTTTTGACCAATCTTCGAAACGGCACCCGCCCACCATCCGCTGGTTGTTTTAATGTAGGCTATATGGGTGATGCAGCGCTGCTGACGTGAGGCTAGAAAGCCCTTGCCTGTTCTAGGAAGACTGATCCAATGCAGCAAATATATTAAAAGGCTAAAGTCGTACATTGGCTATGTTGTAGCCTATCCCCAGAATATCAGCAGCAAACTCAGTCTCTGTCTCGCAAAACAGTCTCCAAATAAAACGCACATCGGCCTGTTGCCTTTTCTGCCAGCTTGTGAAAATATATCGTCCAAAATGCTTGATTGCATTGCATTCTCCACATTTTTAGCTACATTTTCATGTACCACATCAGCATTTTTGTTCAGTGAATCTTTTGTAAATTGCTTTGAAATGAATTGCGCTGTCTGTCTGAAAAAGACGCGCTCTTGCAGTCAAAATGAATGGGAGTCTTCAGAACAGGCTTTCAGTCACCCTGACATAACAGTGTGTAAAGTAGCCTATAATGTGAATGACTTGTTATTTTATCAAGGATTTCTTTCTTTTTGCAAAAAATAAAGTTCAATAGGCATTAATTAGTAGGCCAGGAGCATGTTGAAATTATGTGGCAAATTGCGTTTTTTATTACAATGATAAAATTGTAAAAGGACGTGACCGAAGCTGAGGCAAGCCAGGCAATAGGCCTATAGGCCCGACGGTAATTGTAAAGCAATTTACAAAATATTCACTGAACAAAAATGCTGATGTGGTACATGAAAATGTAGCTAAAAATGTGGAGAATGCAATGCAATCAAGCATTTTGGACGATATATTTTCACAAGCTGGCAGAAAAGGCAACAGGCCGATGTGCGTTTTATTTGGAGACTGTTTTGCGAGACAGAGACTGAGTTTGCTGCTGATATTCTGGGGATAGGCTACAACATAGCCAATGTACGACTTTAGGCTTTTAATATATTTGCTGCATTGGATCAGTCTTCCTAGAACAGGCAAGGGCTTTCTAGCCTCACGTCAGCAGCGCTGCATCACCCATATAGCTTACATTAAAACAACCAGTGGATGGTGGGCGGGTGCCGTTTCGAAAATTGGTCAAAAAACTTTGGTGTTGATGGATGGCTGATGGATGATAAGTTTTGCTATGCAGTTATGGTTGAAATAATAGCCCATCAGCGCATCTCTAGTGTGTGTGCCTCTCTCTCGCTCAGAGGGGAGGGAGAGGCTGAGGGTCGATCCAGCATGGATTCTAAACTCTGTGGTGGATAGGATCTACAATTAGGTGTTAACAATACTACTACGCTATAGGTCGAAGTACTCCCAAGTGCTATTGCGCCACACATTGTAGTTCTCCGGTTTATTCGCTTGGAAAATCGCCACGTTTCACGTTGCGTGGCCGTAGCATTTCTATCAACTACTCGTGCAACTGTATTTAAGTCGGTAAAACGTGGATGTTTTTGATTACTTCTACGCTTAGTTGCCGTCAAAGCCCGCTAGCATAGCAACATGCTAACACAGTCCAGCCGCGCACCAGAGCGTTTGAGTGCACGTACGGACACGGGAGAGGTATGACTCAACTCGTGAAAGTTAAGGTAAGAACATATATTACTACTGACATTGGGTGGCGTGTTCCTTTAAATACCACCAGTGTCAATGGTAATCTGGCCCTGGTAGGCTACATATGGTACAGTACATATGTTGATTTGTGTAAAGTGTAACCGTGAAGTTGTTAAGGCTGTTGGTAGGTTTTTGCACATTATAATGAATGCTTGACATAACACGTGTGGATAATTCATAATCCATCTTCATCTCACATTGTAGGCCTATCATACTATGTTGTGACCCATGCTGAAATGTTTTCCCATCCCTGTTGTTATTTCTGCCAAACTGATTAACTAAAACAACAGTCTTATGTCTCCTGTCATTCATTGGGGGGGGGGGGGGTTATTCACTCTGTGGTTTATTTTAGCAAATTAATCAAACTTGTAATTTAATTTATTGACATGGGAGAATGACAGTGGTGAATTCATTGTTTTTCAATAAGAAGCAGGCAGGAGGCATATGACTTTCAACTATCAACACCTACAGCTTCCTGCAAACTCGCTAGTCTGTTTTGCGAATGCTATAGTAGAGCGGCTACAGAAAAAATCGTGCAAATTATGATACAAGCGTGGAATTCGGCAGGTATGTGCTCAAGACCAATACAATCAAATCTACCTGATTGGCCACTTGAAATGGCAGCCATTTTCCAAGATGGCCGCCAAAAAAGACCCCAAAAATGTATTTATTGCTCAGAATTGACCAAAGATGTTATGATACAAGCATGAAATTAGGCATGTGTGTGCTCAAGACCAATACAATAAAATCTGCCTGATTTGCCATTTTTAATGGCGGCCATTTTCCAGCATCAGGACTGACAGAGCTGTGCACCAACTTGCCTATCTAAAATACGACTGTATAACCAGAGCAGGCGATAACAGAGCATGTTTTCTTTTGTTTTGTTTTTTTTGGTAACTTTAACAAGGCAAAGAACTCGGATGCCAAGAAGAACAATATGGCAGTAAGTATCTCAGCATGGAAAAATAACAGTCCATTTCACAGCAAATGTGAGCAATTTTTCAATTGTGTTTTTAAGTAAACACCATCAACATTTCACCCTTTGGAATTAATTGAGTCACTGTAACAGTGCTCTACATCTACTATTCACATGTGCAAGTTCAACCACATAGTGCTGTGCACAAAAGCCCCAAACGGAAGCACTTGCATCTATGGGTGCAACCTTTTTTCACGTCCGGTTTCTGCTGCCCAGAAAGCCTCTGCACACTCAGGGGACCAGTCCTGAGGGCAGAGCTTCCTCCTCTGCACAGGTCTACTCACACCTTTACCCCTGCGTGGTCGCTTAGACCCACCTGTAAGTGCAAAAAGTGGCCTCGCAATCACAGAACAGTTTTCAATGAAATGCTGGTAGTAAACCACCATGCCTAAAAAGGAGCGGATCTTGGTTGCAGATGGCGTGACGCCATCAGCCTCCATCAAATCTGACTTGAAACATTCACAATAGCCTCAACCTTATCTGGATCACTAGCCACGCCATCCTGAGAAATGATATGCCCTAAAAACTTCACAGATCTCCTAAGAAAATTGCACTTCACAGGCGACAGCTTCAAGTTGTGCCCTTTCAGCCGTTCAAACACCACGCGTAAGCGCTGCAAACTTTCCCCTTCAGACCTGCCAAATACAAGGACATCGTCCAAATAGCACAGGAGACTTAAGAAATTTTGATCGCCAAAGATAGAGAGCATCATCCTCATAAATGTAGCTGGGCTATTGCAAAGGCCCTGAGGGAGCCGGTTATATTCATGCAACCCTAATGGCGATGAAAAGGCTGTATATTTCTTGTCATCCTCATGTAACGGCACATTGTAATAACCCGACGTGAGATCCATGGTGGAGAAAAACACATTGCCACCTAAAGTTGCAAGGAAATTGTTGTCAGTGGGTATAGCACCCAGTCCAAGACCCTGCAGCGAAGAGTCACCATTAGCAACACTGCTGCCAAGATCACTCTTGACAGATAAGCTGCCATGAGAGCCACCTGCACTCACTTTAGCTGCATGCTGCGAAACAAAGTCCTGATCAAAATCCTCCAGTGCAACGCATGGATATACATCAGCTACCTTCGCATTTTTGCATAAGGTTACTGCAGCTGACGTGGGATTAAAAACCTTGACTGGAAGCCACCCATCTCCCCACATAGGAGAGACAACACGCCCTACTAGCATCTGCCTATTAATACAGCGCGAAGTGCTGGGCTCCACAGCAACCGTCACGTCCAGAGCGAAAAAAGCGAATTCATGACAAAGCTTCTTCAACAACCTTGGCTACTTGGTAGCTGAGGTTGTTTCTGGTGTACACGCATCTTTTGTTTAACAGCAACATCGAGAAAACCATGAATTGCCGTTATTAGCATATTAGTGTCATTGTATTATTAGCATGTCATAACCATTTTATTTGTTTTTGATGGGGTGGGGGGTGGCATCACGCAACATTAAGAACTGGCATTATTAGCATGTTATCACCATGCTATTTGTGTGTCATAAGTGGCTTATTTGTCATTGTGGAACATTTTTAATATCTGTATCACTTCATCATCTATGGAAACATATTTAAGGAGAGTGAACAATTTTTTACACCACATTCACAAGTGGATTTGATTGTATTGGTCTTGATCACATCCATGCCAAATTTCATGCGTCCATCATAATTTGCTTTGACAATTCTGTGCAATAAATCAATTTCTAGGGTCTTTTTTGGCAGCCATCTTGGAAAATGGCCACCATTTCAAGTGGCCAATCAGGTAGATTTCATTGTATTGCTCTTGAGCACATACAAGCACGAAACTCAACATGTATCATAATTTGCTAGGTCAATTCTATGCAATAAATCAATTTCTGGGGTCTTTTTTGGCGGCCATCTTGGAAAATGGACACCATTTCAAGTGGCCAATCAGGTAGATTTGATTGTATTGGTCTTAAGCACATACATGTCGAATTTCATGCTTGTATCATAATTTGCTAGGTCAATTCTATGCAATAAATCAATTTCTGGGGTCTTTTTTGGCGGCCATCTTGGAAAATGGCCGCCATTTCAAGTGGCCAATCAGGTAGATTTGATTGTATTGGTCTTAAGCACATACATGTCGAATTTCATGCTTGTATCATAATTTGCTAGGTCAATTCTATGCAATAAATGAATTTCTGGAGTCTTTTTTGGCGGCCATCTTGGAAAATGGCCACCATTTCAAGTGGCCAATCAGGTAGATTTGATTGTATTGGTCATAAGCACATACCTACCAAGTTTCATGCTTGTATCATAATTTGCACGATTCTTGCCAAATTGGCCTTGTAGCCGCTCTACTACTAAGAAACCTTGCCTCATCTTTGAAGGATCCGGCTTGGCAGGGCTCAGTTCTACCACACGTTTGAAAAACAGCCTATATTACAAGCAATGTAAGCTGCTCAGAGTATGGCAGAAGTCAGTGTTGTAGCAAAGATCCTTGATTACCGCTTTAACCCTCTCTGGTTGTAGTCAAGTCACTATGCCTCAAGTCCGAATCCAGGTTCGAGTCTCCAGTATTCAAGTCCGAGTCAAGTCCAAGTCATTAAAAAAAATTCCAAGTCAAGTCCGAGTCGAGTCCACTACTCATCCCAGGCAAGTCCGAGTCGAAAAAAAAAGCAAAACTGACAACCTTCGGGGCATTCATGTCTCCAGGCTTTTGGCGCCATTAAAGTTAACGTCCGTTATTGTAAGAACATGGCGTGATGTGTGATGTATGACATGAAGCAATAACACTCCATTGCACTAATAATTTAGATATTAAAATCCTATACCAAATAATATATATATATATTTTTTTTTTATATTTTTGGTTTTTTTTTATGCCTTTAATGAGAGGACAGTGGAGAATGACAGGAAGCAAGTGGGAGAGAGAGTTGGGGTGGGATCCGGAAAGGACCACAGGGCGGGAATCGAACCTGGGTCGCCAGCGTACAGTGCAGGTGCCCCAGCCAGTTGCGCCACAGCTGGGGCCACCAAATAATATTCTAATGACATATTACAATTATAGCCTAATGACATTACAAAAAAA
This sequence comes from Alosa pseudoharengus, assembly GCF_046254945.1. Taxonomy (NCBI): domain Eukaryota; kingdom Metazoa; phylum Chordata; class Actinopteri; order Clupeiformes; family Clupeidae; genus Alosa; species Alosa pseudoharengus. The sequence continues at coordinate 19,264,344 of NW_027468650.1, read as the reverse complement.
GTTGAGTCCTCGTCTCAATTTCCGAGTCTGCATGGTCTGAATGTACGAGTCCAAGTTCGAGTCATTCAGTGCTCAAGTCCAAGTCAAGTCACGAGTCTCTAAATTTAGCTCATGACTCGGACTTGAGTATAAGTATAAGTATATATACTCTTTTGATCCCTTGAGGGAATTTTGGTCTCTGCATTTATCCCAATCCGTGAATTAGTGAAACACACTCAGCAACCAGTGAGGTGAAGCACACACTAATCCCGGCGCAGTGAGCTGCCTGCAACCAAAGCGGCGTTCAGGGAGCAGTGAGGGGTTAGGTGCCTTGCTCAAGGGCAATTCAGCCGCTTTCTACTGGTCGGGGTTCGAAACGGCAACCCTCCGGTCACAAGTCCGAAGCGCTAACCAGTAGGCCACAGCTGCCACAACTACAACACTGGCAGAAGTATTGTTCGCCCTTTTAAGAGTGTATTATTTTAATCATATTAAGGTAAAAAAAAACTATTTAGGGCTGCTTTAATGGCTTGGACTACTTCATGTCAGAATGAACTGTACATCTACATGTCTTTTGCACTATCTAAAGCATATTGAATGACGTCTGTGTATGAAATGCACTATATAAATAAACGACTTGATTTGACTATTTCAACTATCATAACCTCCTTCTGCCGTGGGTTTTGATTTCATATCATCTCACGATGAGTCACAGAAAGGCTTCACAAATTCCTTGTATTATGTGCATGTGTATGTCTATGTGTATTGGTACTGTGAGTCTGATCACCAGAAATGATTATAGGAATCCAACAGAAACCACAGGGAGAACAAGGCTTCTCCCTGAATGCTGTTAAAATGAACACTGAAAAAAGAAAAGCAAAGGAAAACAAATTTCTACACACAAGGAATGGCAAACTAAATGGAAAAACAAAAAAGATAGACCAATAGGTGCTGAGAGACATTTCCACTGGCTTAGGCAAGAGGCCCCCATACATCTCCACTCAATGCTGAAACCAGGTGGCTTCAACAAAGCTGGGCCCTGGCTGGAAAAACAGTATTTGCTCAGTTGAATTGGAACGGATTGTCCAGAGTAAGTGAAAATGTGACAGTCAGTGTGCTCACAGCAAGTTTCCATTTACAAGACAATGACATGGCTTCCCATACCATCAAATAGGTCAATGGGGAGAGAGGGGGAGTGCTTAGAGTAATCACTTGTGTACTTTGTAGGCCAAATAATCATTAGCACCTGCAAATTGGGAGGAACTGCTTTTAAGACTGGCTAGGAAAATAAAGAAGATTAGTTTATAGAATGTCTTCCTTTTTAAACTAAGCACACAAAGTTCTTTTCATCACTCTATTAGTTAATAGACTGCAATACACGTCTGTTTTGCGCTTAATGTTTTTGGGTGTGACAAAGCAATGCTTGGACAATAACGACAACTCATGCCTGTTTGTTTTAATGACATTAAGATAACATTTTCTCAGATAATTATAGCAAATATTATTGTCTAGTGAAGTCTGCATGGGCTCATTTCAAGCCTTTATTTTTTATGTGGAGTTTGTGTTTCAGATAATCTCACTATACAGATTGTGGGTAACAGCAGTTGTTGTGTAAGACAAACAGTAAGACACTGTTGCCTCCATTTTAGAGGCAGAATGAAAGTTTCCAGAAGTGTGAGATTAGTGGTCTGTCAGTTAGGTTAGCGTTGCCTCTGTCTAATGAGGCATACAGGGCTGGGCAATGGAAAACTCATTAGCTGCCATTGTCTGAAGCAGAGAAATAGCACGATAGCACGAAAGGAGGTCCACATTGTCAGATATTCAAAGTTTTGGAGGATCCACCACTGTTCATTGTGTGTTAGTGTGGTCATACATGCATTGGGCTCTGAAATATTTTAACACAGGCTATGATCATCTACTTGCTATAGAAAGAGAAATAGCCTTGGTCAATAGTTGTTAAAAGGATTTTTAAAGCAACATGTTGCAACAATTTTCTACTTCTGACATAGACACTTTAGAAGTAAAAGTTTTGAGCGCAACTACTTTTTGTATCTATTTTTAATCTGTGAAGGATAGAAACCTGTCATTCCCATTAGCCATCTAGGTGTCCATCACTTATATTGCTGAAGTATACTAGCAAGATTTGATCTATGCCAAATTGTTATTAAAGTTGTTTGATGTTTATTAATGTTGCATTACCTCTTTTTTAACAACAAACTGTAAATGCTTTGAAAGTGAAATGCTGTTGCATTCTTGCCTGATAGGATTTCAGCGGCTCAACAGTCTGGGCTCTTCGTAATTGTGTTTGTCGTTCCATGATGCAACCAATGTGACAGGTCTTGACCGCAGGCTACTTTAGCACCTGTATTCTAATATATGCTGCATGCAGTTTGGCACTGTTTTTCTTAACTATTCAAAGTCTTCCCTGACAGACATTACCTGGATGACAGCATCAAAAACCTCAAAAAGTCACTCAAAACCTAACTGTGCCTTTCAGGTTTGTGTAAACTGTCCATTTGATTGACACTAATGCACCTCCATACCATCAGATGCTGGCTGTTGAACTGCGCAACAAGTTAGATGGTCCTTCTCCTCTTCAACCTGGAAGATGCAGAGTCCATGATTTCCGAAAAGAATGAGACATTTTGACACACATAACTACAGGACAGTTTTCCACTTTGCCTCAGGGCCCATATAAAACAGCTGTGTTTCTGGATCTGCATGTCTAAATATGGTGTTTCTTTGCATGGTACAGTTTTTAGAGACCAACATGAGGAACATGACTCTTATAGGGAAGCTATAGGCCTACACCAGGCGTGTAACTGAAGTGTTCCATTTGCAACACCTAAAATCCATTATATAAGACTGGTCTATTTTTTTTTTCTTCGAACGTACGCGTACACGTCTGGTGTAGCTACTTCCATTGATTATAGTGGAAGCTAATTATTGCAGCAGACGCAACGCGAACAGGACGCTTCAGTTATGCGCCCGGTGTAGATTCCCTGTTATATTGATGTTTACTTTCATACTCAATCAAATTTCCTAATTAGCTGTGAGATGTTCCTTCTCGTGTTTCTTTGAGCATTAGACAACTTTTCCAGCCTGTTGTTGCTCCCATCCCAACTTTCTGAGATGTGTTGCTTGCATCAAATTCAAAATGAATGTATATAGTTTATGAAATAGTCAAATGTATAGTTTCAAAATGTAATATGTTGTCTATGTCCTTTTTGCAACTATACTGTAGGTTTACGAGATTTGCAGATTTATCATATTCTGTTTTTATTTACATTTTACACAGCAGACCAACTTTTTTGTAGAGGGGTTTATACTACTATCAATACAGTGTTCTTGAGACATCATCAGGTGTTACGTCTCTGGGCATCCATATTCATATGGAAAACAGTGTCAAGATGTGAACAAGCATAGGGATTATACTATGCTAACTAACATGTGTAAATAAATAAACATGAACTTGTTTAAATAAACATTAACACTTTCTCTTCATAATTAATACAACAAGAACACATTATAGGCTACCTAATGAACTGCCATTATACAGCAAACTGAAGACTGGGAATAAACACTGGGAAAGTTTTGAGTGTCCTCTTTCATGACGATAAAAAACAGGCTAATTACATGTCAATAATTAAAGGCTTAATGCTTTATTGAATGCTTTTGCTCTGCTTGTCTAACCCTCTCCAATGTGTTAAAAGGTCTTACAGATTCTTCATTGTGCAGTTTTCAGATCTAGACTAGATGGGCATAACCCCCGCCCCCTCTCTCTCTCTCTCTCTGTCTCTCTCTCTCTCACACACACACACACACACACACACACACACACAGAGGCACCAACAGCCTCTGTCCATTTCTTATTCTAAAATCAAAGATGAAAAAAACATAAAAACTTTGCCTTGCTTCACAATAATTGTAACTTCTTACAGTGAAGATCATTAATCAACTGCCTTAATTGTTACGATGAAAAAAGGTGATCATTTTTAAAGACTAAACTTAAATTGCACCAAAGTTCTGAATTAAACCTACAACAAACCTTTCATTCTTTTATCATTTATTCCCTGCCATGTCCATTTGAGTGAGAGCCTCTGGCTTTTTCCCAAAGTGTTGTTTTTTGAAATGCCCGAGAAGCAGGAAGTTAGTGAAAAAAGGGGAAAGAAAGGCAAAGAAAGGCCTCTTTTTTATACCTCAGCCCAATTTGTCCTAAATGAAGGCATCTCGGCAAGCATTCCTTGTGTCCCTGACAATGGCCTTACTTCCTTTGGGCCTAATGGGGGCTCTGCCCTAGTCTTTGTCATCTGATTAACTGGCCTATTCAAAGCTCAGCCTGCTAATTGCATAGCCTGTATAGCTCCCCTGCTTTACTGTAAGAATAATGAGACACAATTGCTGCACCCAGAAAATCTCTGGCCTGTCCAATCCCTAAGTGCCCACACTCAATGCGCAGTGGCTGAGAATAGAATTCTGTCTATTGTCAAAAAGAGTATGTGGGGTTTTTTCCTCTTGTAAAATAAATGTATTTATTTGAGGCTGCTTCATAATTAGGCACTAGAGAGAGTGAGTGTGAGTGTGTGTGAGTGTGTGTGAGGAAGGGAGAAAGAGGGGGGGAGAAAGATAGAGAGGTAGAGAGAGAGAGTGAGATAGAGAGAGAGAGAGAGAGAGAAGCATAGGGCTGGAGTGGCCAGGAGGAGGGAAAGGAATCTAGAAAGCTTCATTCAATAGCAAAAGGCCTCCAGATACAAAGGAGAGAATGACATTTCTGATATAAGACTGAAACCCACACAGAAGGGTGAAGCAAAGGAGGAAAGATGGAGGAGGGGTTACTGAAATTGGCTGCCAATTACATCTCCTAATAATGTGAATCCAACAAATGACATGAACATAGTTACAAATAGTGAAAGACCATTTATACCAAAAATATTATATACTATAGCCTACTATATACAAAACTGTTCTGTAGCATCTATTACATAACTAAATACGCAAATGCAAATGTCTGTGTATACATACATACATACATACATACATACATACATATATATATATATATATATATATATATATATATATATATATATATATATATATATACCAGTTATACTGCCTGCTCCTACCCCCCCCCCCCCCCATATGCACGCACACACACCCAACCCCCCTCCCTCCCACACACACACTTTCTCTCTCACACACTCGCGCCCACACACACACACAAAGTGTGTGAGAGAACATGAAGTGGCTGCAGGTGAACGAGAAGAATAGGTGATGTGCTGAGAGCGAGCGAGAGAGAGAGCTTGGCTACCCTGGCAAAAAGGATCACCAAGGGAACGGTGTGTTATTGCTTGTAGCTAGGAGAGGCCAAAAAGGAGACACTCAAGCTTCAGGGATGACTGAAAGAGAATCCACAAAAAAACGCAGATTACCCAACCTTTTCTACAAATATATTTTACATTTTGCTGTTTATTTTAGATGCCACAAAAATGGTAAATACTGCTTAGAAGAGAATGACAATTTGAGAGACAAAGAGTATTATACTGACTAAAAATGTGTTTTTGTTTGTTGTTTGTTAATATGTTTTCTTGATATGACTAATAGCAAATACTGAACATGAATTCAATTCATGAATGTGCAAGAGAGATGATGAAAATAAGATTGTTGTTGAAAATCTAGAACCTAGAACCTGAAATATTATTCAGTCACTCTTCTTGTGGTGAACGGTGTTCATTTTAGTTCATTATAGTAAATAATGAGTCACATACTCTAAAGGTCTGAAACAGAAGAACAAAAGATAACATCGAGGGAAACAGACGGTTGTGGTGAGGATACACATAAAGTCATGTTTCTGTTTGACAAAACAACTCCCATGATACTGGATATCTATGAGGTCATTGGAAGTGTTTGAGATACAATTGCATTTGGTGACAGAAGTAACTTCCGGAAGGAAGTCCATTTTTCATTGTATTCATGTATCTCCAGTTACCTGCCTCAGTGAGGGCTGAAAGTGATATGTTGTCCGGATGCAACTGCTGACAAATGAAGGCTCAAAGTGTCTTTGCACAAACAGAGAAAGCCACACTTTCTCACAGGACAGCACTCACACTGCCACCTTTTACAAGATGGTCAAGGGTAAACAAAATGAACTATTTTTGTCTACGGTAGCCCTGTTATTCATAGCTCATCTCTGAGACGACACATTCGGCCACCCTTGTGTGGGGAATGTTCATTTTAAACACCAGTAGTCATTTCTGGAATGTCCATTCTGGGGTTTTAGCATGTTTACTCACCTGCCAATCACTTCCTACTCTTCCTACAAGGGAAAAAACAGCATTCAGGTCTGTCTAACGTGCAGCCACAATGTGAGTGCTTGTACGTTAGCCTTCTGGCCCTCTCTTATCAGCCTGAGAGTCTGTGTGAGAGGCTCTCTACCTGAATGGCCTTTGTTCCTACTGACCCTCTCCTGCACAAGCCTCTGCCTCAAGCCATTCCTCTCTGGATTTGTCCCATCATCAGGTTACAGAGTGAAAGGAGTGAGAGAGATAGAGAGAAAAACATGGTAGGGTTTAGATGTATGTGTTGTGTTCTAATCAATCACATGTCAGTCACTTCAGACGTGTATATGCCCCTGCCTATACGTTTTTAGCTTAGTTCTGCACTGCTACGCCCCTGTGAACAAGCAAGGGTGGTGGGTGTGTGGGAGAGAGCGAGAGAGAGAGAGAGAGTGAGCTCATTCGTGGTTTGGGTGTGTAGCTTTACCTTTGTACCTTTGCATAGCTGTGAGGAAATGACGAGATGCAAATACAATACAATGAGAGGGGTGGCTACACAACTCAAAGTACACAATCAACAGGCAAGCTCTGTGTTGAATTCAACTGAGATTGTGTATCCTGCTGTCTTCTCTACTACTGTCATTGGTCCTTCAATTCAATGTATGGTACCTCGCAAAGATTAGAGATAGAGATGATACCATGTGTAAATATATTATGTTTGCAATACATATGTTTTAAATGAGAAAACTTTCAAAACTGATTTGAAAAGTATGTGGAGGGGCTGTGCATGACCACAAATACTCCAGCACTGTGTTGATCCTGGCAGGGAGTATATCTAATTTTAAAGTGGCATATAAATTACAAGCTTGGAGAGCATTACAAAAATCCCCTCATGTATTTATGTTGGCACTGCATGAGATTATATGACATCACTCTGTTAAAAAGACATTTTTAGGCTTGATTAATGACACTGTAATAGGCACCTAAAACCGTAGACAACATAAAGCCAGCACTTACCAAACTGAATAGCTTGTTCCTATAGATACAGTCCGTAAAATTATATATTGTATTTATATTCATTCAACTTTTCTGCTTTGTGAGCTAAGAAAAGCACTAGTCACTTATCCATTCTCATTATTAATATTCTGTTTTTCATCATTGCATTGGAAGGCTGTGGAACACATGATAGTTTCTGAATATGTAGCCATTGATTGGTTAAATGATTGACACGACGGTCCTCTGTGTCAGCACAGAGATAACACCCTGGAACATCTGCAGATTATGCAGTGCAGTACCTCAGCAAATCACCTGTGAGTGCAGATAGCCATCTAATTGGTGTTTGCCATTTAGTCTACTCTTTACCTCCTTTGGCCAGATAAGATCTGCCATATGCTGAGAGTGAAACCTCCATTGATACAATCAGCCCCCAAATAAAACAAAGAGCCCCACACAGCTCTCACCACCCAATCTCATTTTGCTAATGCCACACAGTGCGTAAACATGCAACGCCCCACACCGTTATGCAAATTCAATTGGTCCAATTATCATTTGCCAAATTAAAGAGAGGTCTGTCACGAGAATGGCTTTCATCCCCTGGAGCTGTTGTAGAACCTGGGCCTTTTTATTCCTTCATTCTTTTGACATTCTAAAAAGCGAGAGAACACACTCAGAGCTCAGAGAGAACACTGACCTCAGTTCCATGGTTTGGGATCAATCCCTCCTCTGTTTTCAGCACCAAAGAGACATCACTGGATATAATTCTACATGAATAAGACAGAGCGAGTGAGGTTGGGACAGGAGTGCACTCTTGATATTTGAATTGTAGATATTTAGACTATAAATATTGAATCATTTAAAAAATAATTAAAAAAAAAAAAAACCCATCCTCAAGTTGCACAGAGAGCATTAAAAACTGCAGAAAAATATGTGTACTCTCCAGGACAATGAGTCAGCGCAGCTCTCCAAGTCCAGGCAACAAGCACACTTACCACTCATGGATAGAGACCGACAGAACATCATTACTTCACCCTATGACATACACAAATACAAACAATACCCTGGCCCACTCATACATGCAGTACTACATAGATACATGCCATCATGTTACTATCATTACCATATTATTATTAGATTTGCATATATTTGCTGTAATTTAGATTATTTTGAGAAAAGTATTTGACATGTCTAATAAACTATTTTAAATATTAAAGATGCTTTATGTGTTCCTGAATATCTATATGAATAATTCTGAAGTCGGTGCATAAATAAGAAAACTCAAGTGTGTAGTGCGTTTCAGTTATTTCTTTTCTTGTGAAATCAGGTTAATGTAGTTAACCATCATGAACACACTGCACCTTTGGACTGAGATGGTGTTATCCCAAAGTCAAGGTTTATGTTTATGTGCTTGGGACCAAAGGTCAGTAACAGCGTTCAGATGCCGTAAAACTGCTGAGGTTTTAGCAGTCCTGATTTCAGGAATCTCTCTCTTTCTCTCTCTCTCTCTCTCTCTCTCTCTCTCTCTCTCTCTCTCTCTCTCTCTCTCTCTCTTTCTCCCTCTCTCCCCCTTTGTACACAAACAATCAGGTACACTGAGCCCAGAGGCATTGCTAGACACAGACCTGAGGCAAAGCCCCCATTACTCACATCACACAACATATTTCTTGCAATACAATGTGCTATATAAACTCCTTTTGAGTAGACCACTATTGCATGCTGAAACTTGAACAACTACTTGTAAAGGGAAAATGGGAAAAAAAGATACTTCACATACACACATTGCTGTGTGCATTGCTGCAGTGCACCGGATACAACATACACATGTGCATACTGATTCACACTGCAACATGTGCACCTTAGCTGGTATTTTGGGTTAAACTACGCTGGTTTGACATTATGGATTAGGGGGAAATATATCCTTTTCCTGTTATTATCCACGAATACAGGAGCTTGTTCAAACTCAAATGTGAAAGTTTACTGGGGCATGGCAGATCCATACAGAGGGTAGAGACACAGTCAGGGTTTCAGTTGTCCGGTAATTGCCGGACATTGGCCGAAAATAAAAATGAAATGTCTGATAAAATTAAATCTCTTAAATTAAATTGGCCGATTGAAATAGGATAATAATCCAACACAATTTTAATTAGAGAATAAGCATAAAATGTAGGCCTATACTAAAGCAAGAATATGTTCTTTGGCTATGTTTTAAAGGAACAGGCTCTGAAAGTGGGTTTGAAAGTTATTAAACAACACGTGCATGCTGCGTTTCAAATAGGAAGCGCACGCTTAAAACGTCTATTAAACAATAAGCGAATGAGTGGGACGGTTCAAACATGGCCAGGCCTAGGCAGAGTAGCCTTAAAAGTTTTTTTCAGAGGCCAGACGCGATGGATGATGATACATTGGTAACGCCTGAAGCCTCAGATGTGTCGGGCGTATCTGTCGGAATCAGTGATGTTGGAAGTGGAGTTGCATGGGGTGCGGCCGCACCAAAACACTTGTCATTCTCTGTGTAGACAGACCCATGGCTACACTGGACATGTAACTGTGTTCTGTTCCCAAAGGATGCTTTCTCTGTCTATGATCTGCAGGGTTAGGGCTTCCTCGACGAGGAGATTGCTGGTCCACTGATAATTTGCGGCACAATCAAATGGTATCATTGAACTGCAGACTGAAAGAAAAAGAAACTAAATATTTTCCAGAATAGGAAATATTTCTTAATTTTGTTATCAAATAAAGAGGCATAGCATTGGGTAGTGGTGTGAGCGCTCATTCAATATGTGTGCGCATCTGAGCAAGTGATACTGTTTAACCACTGGAGTGGTGCAGCAACAAAAAACGTAGCCTATTTAAAACAACAAACAAAGCGAATAGACCTCTCCGGAATAAGTCCCGCCTCCGTAACTTCCGTATCCATCCAACTTCCGGGCGTCGAATGTCTATGGGAAATAACATGGCGTTTCGAAATATCGTACCGGTAAAACATCTGTAGGTGGCGAAGTAGAAAAAATGGTGGGCCGATTGGCCTACACACTTCTGCCATCTAGTTTCCACTGGGTTTTTTGATTGTCGGTGCCGTTAAAGTAGAAATATATCAGTAAGAAGCACTAAGCTAACGCACGCTTCAGACGCCGCGACTCCCCCAGTCAAGGTTGCATAGCAACGGCAATGTTTCATAGTTTGTCTTCACCGAAATGGAGTTCGTGACACCAGAGCCTGTCTACAGAGGTGGCACTAACCCTGCGTGAAATCATCATGTTTGATAGGTTGTTAATACATTCTGAAAATGTTACTGTTCTGATCAAGGTCATGCAAAATAAATCTATCGACTCAATACGATTCAGCCTCTGATTCCTAGTCTGCTTATCATTATCTGTTATATGTGAAAAAAAATCTAATCTCGTCATGTCTTTAGTGTCTTTAGTGTCGGCAACTTCTTTCTTTTTCAAATATCTCAATAACAGCTAACAACCTCGCACGGAAGTTGGATGGATACGGAAGTTACGGAGGCGGGACTTATTCTGGAGAGGTCTATTCTTGCTGTCCATGAAAACAGCATAGAGACTGGCTAGATCTTAGCATGTTTAAGTCAGGCTAATGAACATGTTGCATTCTGCAGCCTGATTATGTCATTCTTTAAGCTACATAGCCTGTCTCCAGTTTTCCTCAACTTGACTCATTAAGAAGCGATAATAGGATATTTGACCGGCATATCATCAAAAGGTCTAGCCTGACGAGCCAGACCCACATTAAAATGTAGGGTCTGGGCACTCACCGTTCGCAGTACTCAGTCCGAGGGGCGGGATAATCGGTTATCTTTCAAATTCTCTCTGCACGCAATAGGACAGCGCTATGATTCCCATGCGTTTCCCACCAGCGGAGCTAGTTGGCTAGTTCAAACTTTTGCCAACTTAATAAAAGCTTAACTCGTGTCACACTGTTCGCCAACAGCAACATTATCTTATTTGTTTTCAAGTAGCAGGGAATTCAAGCCAAACCGTTGCAACTCTACCATCAATCATTACTAACGACTCTATACAGATTTGATTGGCCTGATAGAAGTTTAATTTTTCGAGCTCACAAGCCAACGGAGAGTTGCTAGACTAGCCCTAGGGTGCGTCTATATTTCTTGGCTACAAAAGGTCCGGAAACCTTTGACCGGCACCATTTTTTTCAAACGGAAACTCTTGGCGTTCCCGCGGTTATAGTCATTCTAAAATCTCTGGCAGTAACTAAATTAAAACCAATTCATTCATATCAGACTATTGCAGTTCCTCTGTCCCAGTAGACTAAGTGGAATTGCTTCATCAGAGTCTGGCAATTCACAAATCCCCTGCAGTATTAAGTCTGCGACACAGTTACGTACACATATCTATGTAATGTAGGTAAATGTGCCATTCGTTATCCACTGAGCTGTGTGTATAATTCAGCTGGTGTCAGGAACCATCCAGAAGCCTGCCAATCTTTATACAAAGACGTGGCGGAATGATTAGAAACACCAGTAAAGAAATGTTGATGCCCACAGGGATAAGGAAAAAAGACAAGGGTGGGGGGTAGAAAATGTGTTTGTGTGTGTGTGTGTGTGTGTGTGTGTGTGTGTTTGTGGTGTGTGTGTGTGTGGAGAAGTCACTTCTGCTACCTCAGCTGAGTCACAGGTCAACCCAAAGGTCCTCATACTATAAGCATGGAGAGGGCAGCCCAGTTCTCCTTCATAGGTCTGCATGCCCACAGCAGTGTCAGCTTCTCTACAGATGTTCTCTCGGCCGACTTCAAACAGAGCGCGCTCCGAATCGGCATCAGTGCCACGCCATACCCCACGCAGCCTGTCATCCTCCATGAACCTGCAATGGAAATGAATAAGTAAGCTGCTCTTACCCATATTTACACTCTTACTGCCCCCCCCCCCTTCCCCCCCATATAAATAAACATGTCTTAATCCGGCTGCTAACAAGCTCAGGAGGTGGACAGGGTGGCATGCTGGAGGAGACACGGTATGGCAGTGCAAGAGTTTGACAGGATGGCTGCCCGCCCAACTCCCTGCCTGGAACATCCAAAATGTCAGAATTCTATCATGATGATGTAGCCTTCCAACTGTCCTGTGCTGCCATTTTTACATGCTCTCTCTCTCTCTCTCTCTCTCTCTCTCTCTGAGAATCCGTTGAGAGAGAGACATGGTATGGGTATAGCATGGGCATGGCCATAGTATAGAATGAACCTCAACTGAAAAAGTCTTGAGTTGTTAGACTGTGTTGCTGTTCCCCATGCACATCAGTGTGATGCTGAAAGACATGACATCTAAATAAGCTGTCAGTCACTCAGCCTAGCCCAGGGCAGGCATCTCAGTGACCTCTGACACGCTCAGAAGAGCAGGTGATGGCTGGGATGAGGAGAGGGGTCCCACAGCTCCTGTGTGGAATTGGCTGTTGGCCTTTATGTCAGCAGTAGGCTACTTGGTAAAGTGAGTAGAATATTGTAAAAGGAATACACCTTGAGGGGATTTTTTTTACCTTATTACAAGATTTTGTTAACAAGGTTACAAGATTTGTTACAAGTTTCTTTTTTTACATTTCAAAAAGTCTGAAAACTTTAAACGGTTGAAATTTTAAAAAAAACTACTAATGTAGTGAATTTAAAATATAACAAATATTCTCGAGGACCACAATGAAAATAAGCCTCAAGGCTAAATTATGTTTTCATCCTCAGTGATTTTTAATGTGCATAATCTCTGTACTGTGGAGTCAGTTTGAAAATCATTAAATAAACTCAATAAAATAATCAATCAATCAGTCAATAATATTTCAATACAAAACCATTAACTCCACATTCTGACATTTTGAAATGTTTTGTTAGACATTACAAAAATACAGGGGCTCTAGATAACCCAGTTAACTCTGCTCTATGTGTTTTTTTTTATATCTGCAGAAAAACAATTAGAATGCGTACAAGGTTTGTTTAATCCAATTTTGTCTACACCCTAGCTGCTCAGTCACATTAATCTTGTATAGTATGGTGAAATGTCCCTCCCATATCTTAGGAGCCTAGTGACTGTGCCCTCAGTCAGCAGACAGACACAGTCTAGTGCTAAACTAAAGGCCTACACACACGGCCGGCAACACAACATCGATTTATGCCTGGCGACTGGCAATATTGAATAGAATCTATTGAAGTGAATGGGGCAACGCATACGGCAAGTGGAACTACGGCTGTCACATTGCTCTAATCGGCCCCTTTCTTTTTTTCAGGGTGATTTTGATACGTCATAATAGTAAACAGCTGTCTGGTCAGTGTATCTCCACTGAATCAATGGGTGATCACGTCGCCAGTAGTGTGTGTAAAAGCAATTAACAGAATTCCACTGTCGCGTTTGACTGTCACATCGCCGGCCGTGTGTGGTGAGCATATGACTCAAGTGCTTAAGAAAGGTGATGAACAGCAGCATTACACCTGTCAGTGGCGTCAAATGTCAACAGGTTCAGGACAAAACATCGGGGGCTGGACTCGCTGGGGTTTGGAACCCAACCTTAATAATTTTGTGTTCACAGAAATATGATCTTTTACAAAGCTCTTCCTGAACGGAAAAGAAAAGCTTTAATTCTCATACACCTGCTTTAATGCTGAAAACTCTCAGAGAGTCTGATGTAGTGCAGTAACAGTCCTTAACATTTTAAGACTATGTCATGTTCTGTCTAACGAAAGAAAGAACAACAGAGAGAGAGAGAGAGAGAGAGAGAGAGAGAGAGGGAAAGATGGTGGAATGGAAGGGAGGAAGAGAAACCAACACTCCATTTCCTTGGCCTGTCACTCCCCAGCAGTGGACTGAGTAGAGGGGCCGGCACTGTTTGTCAAGGTAATGAGGCGAAGGTGAGGTAATTCATGGGGTGCGTGCTCTGTCACCTCAGGGTACCACAGGGGAGGGCCTGGCACAGGGTATCCACTGGGAGATGGGGGTGCCTGAACTGTAGCCCAGCCCCCCAACATGAAACTGATTAGTAGCCAAGCCCAAAGCAAACAGACCCAGATGGACCGAGAGAAGGTGGAGGGGTGGCTGAGTTGAAGAGGGGATTGGGAACTTGCCCTCCCCCCTCCTCCCCTAGGAAGAGCTTGTGTAGAGAACAAACATGGTAAATTAACTCGTAAACACAAGATGTTTCTGCCACCAGTCTGTTAATTGACTTAGTTGCCGGCTCAAGGGAGAAACATCCAACCCCCTCTCTGAAATTTACCATGGTGGTGGTTGTCTATCGTTTTGATTGTTTGGCAATGCTGACAGAGTAACAGCAAAATACAAAACCACTGACAAGCAACAACTCACAGCTCATGGAGGTTAAACTACACATTTGACCATAGGTAAATAGTGTATAGACAGACTTGCCCTGGCAGTCTTTCTTCACATGCTCCCCTGTCACTCAGTAACCCCACCCTGAGGCATAAATCAGGAGTAAGTGCATGAGTTTGCTGTGAATCATTACCTGTCTCTCAGACTAAGGGAGTCAGTGTGGTGGACTATTTTTATTTTACATCCCCTCTCTCCCCCTCTCTCTGTGTATGTGTGTGTGTGTGTGTGTGTGTGTGTGTGTGTGTGTGTGTGTGTGTGTGTGTGTGTGTGTGTGTGTGTGTGTGTGTGTTTGTGTGTGGGTATGAGCGAGACACCGAATATTAACTAAAGAACAATAGCAAAGATACTATTACAAACACTAATTGGCACAAGGTATTGCTCTGACTAGCCAAACTTGCCTTAATTGAAAGGCACACATATGTAATGTCAGACCTCATACCATTCAATCCAATTGCATTGTGTGCCCTCTCAATAAACACAATTTGAATGGTTCGCATACAAACTAGAAGGTTCATTAGCTATTCTGTATTGTTACATTAGTTTACTTTGTGGGGAGGTCATTACAGAAGAAGATGTGCTCTCCTAAACAAACTGTTTGTTCCTCCATTACACATTTATAGAGGTTTATTATTTGCTTCTTTCATTAATTGCCTCAGTTTTATTAGAAATGCTATTAGTTGTAGACCTAGACTTGTAAACTATGTGAGATATATTGCTCATGATCGACCCACTGACCAGCTGAAACAAACATCCAGATTTACAACGAATAAAAAATATAGGTATAGGCCTACTTTAAAAAATTGCAATTAGTCTTAAAAAAATAATTAAAAAAAACATAACACCACTGAATACCTCAAATGCTGCCTGTATACGTTTTCCTTGCCACATACACAGTCCGTGGTAATTTGAAAATTAACTTTGGAACAGATGCACTAATTCCATTTCTAGGCTCTTAGAACAGGAATGTAGGGATGATGTGTAATTCAACCCTCCTTTGGAGGGAGGCTTGTGGAGGTTTTGCTGGGGTTGAAAAGCAGACTGAGGGAGCTGGGGGTGAATGGCTCAACAATTCAACAGTTGGACTCTTAGGCTAAGGCCTATCTCTGTGTTAATCAATATGGGGAGCGGTAACAGAGATGACCAGTATGAGCTACGCTGATATTTATCTGCTGATTTTATTACAAGCTTCAGTCTGGACACCTGTTTGTCCTTGGCTGGTTCCCCCGAGAATCTGGCTTTGAGTATGACAAAAGATTTGGATTGGTTTCTAAACAAATATGTCCTCTTTTTAAAAACATATAGGAATAAATAACACAACTTGTTTACAGGCTAAGATGTGTAATTAATGCACAAATTACAATGTTATGCTGAGTTGCACAATTAAGTGTCAAATGTAGTTATCACTAGGTTTCCTAACGTTGACACTGTTTATCTAGTGGTATTTCAGAAAAGCAAAATCTGTATTTTCCACTGACCATGGAGGACACTGTTGGGGGTGGAGGTAGGTTGTCACAGTGGCCCTGTTTTACAAACTGAGGGGCTTGTTCTGAGTACTCAAGTAATTACGCCCCCTGCGTGAGACCTATGCAGAGGTGCTAAACGAAACATCAGCACCTCAATTAAAAAAATAAACACTCCATTCGGCATGGAAGACAACCCCCTGGAAGTCCTATCAAACGCAAATTAACCGGCAAAATAGGAAGCGCTCGTAACAAATTATGTATGGTATTAAGGAAAAGTAGAATGTAGCCATTTTAACACCACATGTCAAGCGAACTGATATAGCCTTATTCGTGCAATTGGTTAACTTAATTTCATAAAACTGATTCCAAAACAAGATACCTATTTTACAAATCTGAGAAAATTCAAGATTGGGGTAGGCAATTGTTGTAGGCCTATATGCCGACTGAGTTTAAAAACACATATTTGCACAGGATAATTACTGATAAACGATTGTTATTTAGTTTAACAAGTCCCTGAGCAACGCTGACAAAGACCGAAATAGAGTACCATAAGGAAACTTGATTGACTTGTCCCAATGTTCCGCCCCTGCTGTTCACTGATTAGACCATCCAGCGCGGGGGTGTGACTCTGCAGCCTGCCGTATAAATATGCAAAGCGCCCCATCAGCCGCACGGATTTGTATGGGAAGACGCGTAGTTAATACACGCAACAAATGTAGATTGCGTATTTTAGCGGGAGAGGCAGTTAACTTCAAAACTTCCACCCGTTTTCAAAGACAGCAAACGAGTGAATCCCCTTAAAGCGTGAGGCAAGGCAGCTGTTTCCTGGGTGCTGTGGATTACGCCGCGAACAAGGAGAATAGCCGGTGCTCGGATTCATTCTCATATCCTCAGCCATTTTGACTGCACGCCTAAGGGCTATTTTTCTTCTCCGCTCCTCCTCTGTACGTGTACACGGTTTGCAAATTGGTTGCAACTCCGTGCCAAATAAGTGCGGTGAGATGGATTCGCTTTTCAATATTTAATTGGACAGCGTTATACCGAGACAAGCGGACAGACGTGGAGGACTTGAACGCAGTTGTTTTGTCAACAGAGGAGAGACCTTATTATCTGAATAAGGATGGCGTGCTACCTGTTGGGAATTTACCTGCTACTTGCTTTCGGTATTTTGCAAAGCTCGAGTGGCACCACTGCAAAGGAGATTACGTGTCAAGAAATATCTGTACCTTTGTGTAAAGGAATAGGATATAACTACACGTATATGCCAAACCAGTTCAACCATGACACTCAAGACGAAGCGGGCTTGGAGGTCCACCAGTTTTGGCCTCTCGTAGAAATACAGTGTTCACCGGATCTCAAATTCTTCCTCTGCAGCATGTACACTCCTATTTGCCTAGAGGACTACAAGAAACCGCTACCGCCTTGCCGGAGTGTTTGCGAGAGGGCAAGGGCAGGCTGCGCGCCGCTGATGAGGCAGTACGGCTTCCCGTGGCCAGACCGCATGAGATGCGACCTGCTACCGGTGCAAGGGACTCCAGACACTCTTTGTATGGACTATAACAGAACTGACTCCACCACTGTTTCTCCGGTTCTTTCAAAGCCTACCAATTATCCAGGTAAGACGTATAATCCTAACAAAAACAATAGTCGCCGACCCAGCAAGCCCAAACCCCCGGGATCACCCTGCGAACCGGGCTGCCAGTGCCGTACACCCATGGTGCCGGTTATTAGCGATCGACATCCGCTTTACAATCGTGTCAAGACTGGACAGACACTGAACTGCGCAATGCCCTGCCACAACCCCTATTTCACCCAAGACGAGAGAACGTTCACGGCGTTCTGGATTGGACTGTGGTCTGTGTTGTGTTTCATATCCACGTTTGCAACAGTAGCCACTTTTTTAATCGACATGGAACGATTTAAGTATCCGGAGAGGCCAATCATATTCCTCTCTGCCTGCTACATGTTTGTCTCCATCGGTTACATTGTTCGACTAATCGCAGGACATGAAAAGGTGGCGTGCAACCGGGAGTATGACGTGGAACACATACATTACGAGACAACTGGCCCTGCGCTTTGCACTGTTGTGTTTCTTTTGATATACTTTTTCGGGATGGCCAGTTCAATCTGGTGGGTGATATTGTCGCTCACATGGTTCCTGGCGGCCGGCATGAAGTGGGGGAATGAGGCCATTGCAAGTTACTCACAGTATTTTCACCTGGCTGCTTGGTTAATCCCCAGCATGAAATCCATTGCAGTTTTGGCTCTTAGTTCAGTGGACGGTGACCCAGTAGCAGGGATATGCTATGTGGGCAATCAGAATTTAGACAATCTCAGGGGCTTTGTTTTGGCACCCTTGGTCATTTATTTATTTATTGGCACAATGTTCCTTTTGGCAGGGTTTGTGTCACTGTTCAGAATCCGCAGTGTCATCAAACAAGGTGGCACAAAAACAGACAAACTGGAGAAGCTGATGATCCGAATAGGCATCTTTACAGTGCTCTACACTGTACCTGCCACCATTATAGTTGCGTGCTATTTTTATGAGCAGCACAACCGACAGAGTTGGGAAATCAGCCACAATTGTTGCTTAATGGAGCAGGATCTTAAAAAGCCGGACTATGCCGTCTTTATGCTGAAGTACTTTATGTGCCTTTTAGTGGGTATCACGTCTGGCGTATGGATTTGGTCTGGAAAGACGCTGGAGTCCTGGCGGACTTTTTGTACGCGCTGCTGCTGGGGGAGCAAAGGAACCAGTGGCTCAATGTACAGCGACGTAAGCACAGGATTAACGTGGAGGTCGGGCACTGCAAGCTCAGTGTCTTGCCCCAAGCAGATGCCATTGTCGCAGGTTTAACATAACTGGCTGCTAATTGTTGTGGAGATAGCCCATTCGCCTGTCTCTGACATTTGCATACAAATTAACTATTGCTGGTTTTCCATAAGAACGCGTTTGGGGGACTGGTTTTACAGATTGATGCTACCTGGCATGACCACTACTTAATTCCAATCCACTAACATCCCTGACAGGCTACAATCAGTTTCTGGTCAACTGAACTGAGAGTAGGCTAACCGCCTCGCTGCAAATCATTCAGAATGGTTTGCTCTCCAAAAGTGCATACTGCAAAGTGAAACTTTTGTAATGTTAAAGTTGTACCACGGTGTCAGGTAGTTCAGAGTACCTTTCACAACAACTTCGAATATCAAAGATGGTTTCAAAATAAGCCTTAATGTCATAGCGCCCAAATATAATACGGGTTATTAATGTTTTTAAAGGATAAAGTGTATTTATGTAATGTACAAATGTGTAAATTCTGTACAAAAGGAGATTTATAAAATATTGTAAATTTGTACAAATGTAGATGTCACTTTGAAAGCCAATATGACCTTTATTTTGTCAATAAAACTATTCCAAAAAATATTGTATCTCTGAATTCTTCTTAAGTCTGCCGACACCTCAACACCCCACCCCCACCCCACAACCATAGGCTATTCAGTAGTAATAATGAGTACTCTGTGGTTCCTTGCGGTCACCGTGTTGAGGATGCTTGCAAAGGATGCTTTTGTGATGCTCTCTAAAAAGGAACCCTTTTTAACTATCCGACGCGTAATTAAAGGCAGCGAGCTTGCGTTGGAGAATCTCCATAATTGTTGAACTCTTAACGTGCTTGCCTAGTGGCTTGCTACTTAATTTACTAAAAGAGGGCCAAATGAATGGGGTTTAAATGCAGAGAACGGGCTCTTTTCATCTGCGGAAACTTTGATCTTTCTTTTCAAGCCAAGAATAAAGGTGACATGAAGATAAAAACGTTTTTCGTTTTTTTTTTCTAGTGTCCAATTCTCAACCGTTGTGCTTTGATGGACGTTGCTGAATTTTAGGTCTTGGGGGGCCTCACTTACTGTTACAAGCACGAGAAGAATTTTGGGAGCATTGCATCAATGTCTTTTCAGCAGCAGTTGTCTTATATGAATGATAGACCTACAGGTTAAGACTAAATTGAATGGCTGTCCACAGGTGGTCTACTTAATTATCCCTGCAGAACTGCTGTGGTGAACACATTAATTACAAAAACTTTCTCCTAACATTTTGGCTACATCAATGCATTCGTTTTATCTGTAAGTTCATCAATATAACCTATACTCTCATCACGGTCAACAATTAACTTTTTTTTTTTTTTGCACAGCCAGGTAAAAAACACAAGCGAGTGTATTATTTATTTAAGTTACATTGTCATGGAAAATGCCAATCACATGTAGGGCCTACTCGTTAGCCTACATCTGTCCCTGTGCATTCCAAATTTAGTTTTGTTTACTTCACATAGGCCTTGTCAACATTAGTACACAACTGTCTAGAACTCAATTTGACTAAGACACAAGGGAAACACGAACACTACAGGGCTATAATCCCAAAATAGTTAATAGGATCAACTTCGATTGAAAATTGACAGTGAATAATCTGCTCAATTTTGTAATTATCAGCGTGAACTGGCCGTCTTATGTAACATTAATCTCCATAACATGGCACACTGCCTACAGGGTGCCAGGTCAAAATGGCTTTGGACTATTGCGGATTGCGAAAAGAACGTGTTGAAAAAAGTGCCAAAAGTATTTCTGAGTCCGAAAAAGTATAATCATACCATGTTGTGAGTGGACTTGCATGGTTTTGAATCCTTGTTTTTGCAGTCTACCATGATCCCTTACTTGCTTTGATAAGTTTGACAATCTTGTGTCTTAAACATTTATGTTCGTCAAAACAGACTATTTTAGACCCATAAACGCATTTGCAAACTGTTTTGCCGAAGCAAAGCTGTTCTTATTTATTGCATAACGACATATCAATACATACTATGTCACTGCAACTGGTCAAACATACATTGTACCTGACCTGCGACTGAGGAGAGGCCATCTTCATCCCAAAATGGTCCCGTTGGATGTCTCAGGTATTGGACTTAGTCTCGGCCGGACCATTATTTCAAAAATATGTAAACAGTGCACCCTAGTGGTAAGTACACCAAAGTGTTCAGTGGCAGTATCCATTATTCCAAACACTTTCAGAACATACATGACGTTTGTATTATGTAGAAGAGATGTGAGTTGTTTCACCCCAGACAGTCCTCCAGAAATGAACATTCAATTAGAATTATGGGGCATATCCTAACTGCTGATGTATACAGCCTATAGGGCTATCAAAATTCCCTTTCATGGACCAGAACCTATCCTCAAGGTCAGATGACTTGTTAACACTACTGTTCAGACTAGGCTACTAGGTAGTAAGGTGTGGTATGGTCTTCACCACTTTAGGCTTGTCTGACATAGAAGTTTCGCATTTTTTTGTTTAATGTTTTTTGAGTGTGTGTGTGTCTTTTCAGGTCAAACACTGATCCAATAATTATAATAATTATAATATATATAGGCTATGTGATATATATATGGATGCAGGATTTATTTTCACTTTCTTTACTGAAAGTCTGACTTGTAGCCTACACACAAAGACTTGTAGCCAAGAACCCACACTGATGTAATTTAAATAATTGTATTACCTTTTATGATCTGATTGTGCAGTGATATTGCTTTTTTAATATCTAGGTTTTTTGTTTTTATGTTTTCTCACTGTTTAAACCATCAATCTGCAAAGGACTTTAGCTTGCTAAACAACTTGTTAAATTGTTAACAATACAATTGCATTGGTATGAAAACAATTTCATACTTAATCCAACATATGACAGAGAAATTGGTGTCTACTTGTTCTTTTGAGGTTATGGGGTAGTCCTGCATATGAAGTGAGATTTAATCTCAAACATCCACATATCCTATAAATAGTATGACAAATAATCATCTAATCGTCATCAATCATTTCATATCTTCAAATTACCACTTTTGTTCAAAGTACACATCATCATATCCTATTGCAAAACAATTAAAAATATTTCACGTTTTGACTAACTTTCTCAAACATATCGTCCATGCTTTTAAAGAAAGGATGTTCTTACCAGTTAATAGCAAGAGTGAAAGATCTCATATTTATCACCACAAACATATTCAGATAGTATTGCTTATGATGAGAAATACAGTTTCACACCTTTAAAGAGGAAAAAATGGAAAGGATACAAAGAAATATGGATAATGTGTCACGCATTTCTGGGAAAATTAACTCTTTCAGGCACACATTGCATCATATACTATGTGATGCATATGAATAAATACATTTAATACAGACATACAGCAGAGACTTCAACTAGACACAGACGTAGACTATTTTAAATGTGTACAGGACACGAATGACCTCCATTACCATTAGCCATTTAATCATATATCTTGCAAAGATAGCATGCTTTATTCTTTATGAAAGCATTGTGATGGGTGTTGTGTGCTGCTTGTGAATGGACTGACACATACTCTTAAGAAAGCCATTCACACTCATCTATTAGTCACTGTCTCCTCTGTTCATTCTCCACATACTGGGTATGTCAGTATTGAAATTACTTCTAGTGTTTGTCATTGTGTTCACATCAGTTGAGAATATTATTCATTAATAATGCTCAAATGTATCACAAAAAACAAGACTAAGAGTATCATATAAACATCAAGAGTATTATTCCGTAATAAATCACAAAAAATCTCCCTTACAACAATGAGTGGAGCTACGGAGCCCCTAAGGGGACATGAGCAAAACAAAATCTAAAGTTTAGTTTCATGTGCTCACGTGAAAGTTTCATGTGCGCACATGAAAGTTTCATGTGAAAAGGTGTTGCGTGCGCAAACGAAACTTTCATGTGCTCACGTGAAACTTTAATGTGCGCACATGTGCGCACATGAAAGTTTCACGTGAGCACATGAAAGTTTCACGAGCACATGAAACTAAACTTAAGATTTTTTTTTGCTCATGTCCCCTTATAGGGGCTCCGTATGGATCTGTAATAGGCTCATCAAGAAATAATGATGTGAAATGACACAACACAGTTGGCCCAGGACAGCAATGGCCAGCAGAGGGCACTAAAGTAGACCATTTGTGGTTGGGTTGGCACATGTTTAGTTTTTCGTCCTGAGTGCCGAGCAGGGGCGCTGCAAAAATTTGGGCCCTATGACAGGCAATAGTTTTAATATAGGTCGAATATATAGTACTATAATGCTCTTGGGGGGGGGGGGGGGTTGTTACTCGTCCTAACCACACCCCCAGTGGTGTTGAGTGATACAAAATGATTCCCAGATGAAAATGTTTTCTTGTGTGTTTGCTTATAGTAATGTATGCTATGTAGGTATACAATGAGAAATGGAACGTTTCATTACTGGTGGTGTCAGCAATTTCACTCTGTCCTGTAAGTAAATGTAGAAAAGCTTGTCACCAGACGCACTTATTATTTTCTAGATTCTGACTGCATTTTTTTTTTATCACAGACAGTAGGTTTCACAAAAATATATGTTGAAAGACTGCAGATATTTTAGATTGATCTGATCACAGGATGTACTATCTTATCTAATTGACAATTGTTTTGAACAATGCAATCTTGTTCAATTGGTGATTGATGTCAGGTGTTGGCTACTTGAGCGGTCATAGCCTTCTGTTATAAGTACTGGACTCACAAATGTTAGCAAGAGAGATAAGAGTGTCTATTTATGTGCACAGACATCCATAATAAAACAGAGCAGTAGAACAGTCCAAAAAGGTGCGGAATAAAAGGGGTGATATACCTGTGCAATACATCTTATTATATTTGTGAAATATGAATATAAGAAACATTATATATCTATATATGGTTAAATTGTTTTGTCGCCATTATATCTAATTAATTCAGTTTAATTTGGCTTTTGGCCCTACTTGGCGGCACCATCAAAGAAAGGTAAAAAAGAAAATTGAACAAAAAATTGACCATTTATTATTTTTAAAATGTTCCACATTATCGGTGCTTTTTACATTTCTTCATTGGTTAACCCTAGGATCTACTAAAAGGAATTACACATAGCTTGCATCTATATCATCTATATGTGCAAAGTAATTGCACATAAGCCTCAGATTTTAAATCACAAATCACATGGCATTTGTAATTCTGAATGGAATTGAGGAAAGGAAATGATTTCAGGAAATTACTTACTCAGAATAGGTTTATAGGACAAATGACAAAGACTTGGTTCCATTGTTTTTTACAACTGCCATGGTCATTACAGGTAATATTGGGTAAAGTAATGTGTACTATATTGGGTTTATTTATGTTGTGTGTTATGTTGTGTGTAATTAGCTTGGCTTTGGATTGAATAGGTTATAATTTCAAAACACACTCTCTCTGTATCACAAAACACACCCATAAAAAGACAATGTGTGGTAAACATGTCACTCTTTTAATTTGAATAGTTAATAATGTTGCTCTTTGTGGAAAAGCAACCCTGTCAGAGCTGGTTGGTGACCCAAGTAGAGGTTCAGGGACACGCCTCAATGCCATTGATGGTAACTGAAACTCCAATGACCAAGACCCTTGCGCACACACTGTTCATCATCCTAACCCATAGTGGAAAGTTGATCTGCTTAAGAAATACAAAGCCTCTGTGATCATTACCGACAGAGGAGACTGCTGCTCAGAGAGACTGAATGGAGCTGAACTAATATTGGTAACTTCCATGGAAATGATGGAGATCCAGTGTGAGTGGTGTACCACATCACCATGGTGTATTATGTTTTTACTTTTGACAAGAACAACATACTGCTCAGCAGAAAGCAACTCTTTTCAGGTGTGCATGATACATTTGCCTTTATTCATTTAGCAGATGCTTTTATCCAAAGCGACTTACAGGAGGAGAATAACATTCAAGCTACAGTGCAGAGGAGACCTTAGAATTATTAGATAATACAATTACTGGATAAGAGTGCTGACATGTCAAAGTGTGATAGGAGGAGAAAGTGATAGAAGAGAAGGAAGTGCATGGCGCACTTATTTCCCTGCTGGGCTTTCTAAGACCTGCAGCTGTAACAGGATGGATGGTCACTGTGGGTTGTGGTCATTCGTGGATGGTCAGAGTTTCTCACATTGTGTGAGGTGGAGGTGTATTCAACCAGTGATGTGTCTTAAAACTAGAAAGGATAGTTCAAGTGATCAATTGTAACTGTGTGAAGTCATCCAAAACATGAATTTACAAATACCCATCCTTCTACACTATAGGGACCATTTCAGGTGTCCTGGATTCCTACATCCCTGCTGGGACATCCATGATCTTAACATGTAACAGTATGAAGTTGCTGGGTTATTAGTGAGAGGACCTTTGATGTGAAGGTGTATGGAGACAGCAGTCATGGTGTGGCTTCTGACTTATCACCTGGGCTTGTGCACTAATGCTCAGTTAATTTATAGTGATGTCTCCTCGCTGTTACTCACTTAATTACATTAATTCAGCAAATGAAATAAACATACATTTCAAGAACTACTCAGGAGATATCATATCTTTACTTTATGTCTTTACAAAATGTGGCTGAATACTGTTGGTTAATTCAAGACAAGTCACTTTATTTCTATACCACATTTAAGAACAACTTATATATACCAAAGTGCTTTCCAATCAAAGGTTTAAGATAATTAAACATACATTAAAATGAACCACTGATAGAAGTTGAGAGAATAAAATATTTCAAAATTAACCAAAAACAAAAGAAAGCAACTTCTCATCTCATCACCACAGATAAAATACTTCAAAGTAGATATTCAGCCTTTCAGAAATGACAGGTATGTCTATGTACAATTGTTTGATCCGCTAGTGGCATATAGCTAACTGTACTTCACTACTTCAGTATGTTTTCACAGTCACATGTTTTCAAATAGCCCTGCAAGCGAATTCACTGGCAAATGGATTGCTCTCAGAAGAAGCACATTTTGGGTGTGGGTGTGAAATGGTCATATTTTTATTGATTGTAAACAATAATGATGAAAATGTTTACGAGCCATTATTTTTACAGTGAGCACTTGATAGAACATAAAGGCAATGGGATACTTGTAACTTTTGACATTGTCTAGAATTTGTGTGCTCATTGCCACTGAACTAAATTAATGTCAACTCTTACTAGCTTAATAAAATATGTAAACCTAATTAACCATGGGCCAAAATTGCATTGCATTGAAGACAAATAAATTGATTTTATATTTCAAGATACTGCCCTCCCGTGGTCTGTCATGGCTACTACAGGCATTTTACACATTGAATTTTTTCCCACCCTCTCTTCCCCCATATATGTACATAAATATATGCCACCTAAAGACAAAGGCTCCAAAAATAAACTTAAAAAAAATGCCACCTAGTTTCTAAACAAAAAACAAAAACAATTGTACAAATAAAATGTTGGCCAGATTTGTCTCTGTCTCTCTCTTTTTTACCAGCATAGAGATACATGGCTACCAACATTGTTGGTGCAGCAAATTTGTTCCTTTTTCTCCATCTTTCCTGCGGATGTTTTTCTTTGTGCTATATTAATATTATTATTATTATTATTTATCATAGAGATAATGCATATCACACAATAACAACTGGATGTGAATGAATATCTATTATCATTTTCCCTTCCTGCCCAAAACATCTGAGGGGGGGGGGCTATGAAATCTGCGGGCGGGCCGAATTTGGCCCCTGTGCCGTATCTTTGACACCCCTGCTCTACAAAGTCACAAACGTTTGTGCACTACCTCACTAAGACAAGCCTGCAACAATGAACAAAGCATTCTTTGGTGACACCTCAATACATCTGTATTTGCATTGCAAGTATAGACTCCTTCAATGTTTGTAATCATCTAGAGCCTAGGTTGGGTGTACGCGCAGCATGGGGTCAGAAAAATTGTGCAGCTAATAAACCAGCATGTTGAGCTGTCAAGGCATGCACTGTCACTGTCAAGGGCCGCAAACCGCGAATCTTAGCGATTGTCTGCCTGATCCTGAGCTGAAAGCAAAATGGGTAGACGACATTAGCAAGTGGCCAAATATTTATTAGCCCGACATATACGGCTATCTGGTTGACAAGCCCAGCGTGGATACAGGCAAAACAGTCGTAAATGGGTGAGTGTGTGTGTGGTGTGTGGTGTGTGTTTGTGCTTGAGTTTGTGTGTGTGTGTGTGTGTGTGTGTGTGTGCCTTTACAATATGTGTTTGTGTATATGAGTGTGTGAGGTCCTCTGGGGGAAAAAAAGCTACTATTTCTTATCAGCCTATAGGGCTATATGCCCACCTAGTTTCATATGCCCTGGAGCCATTTTCTTACTCAAATTAATGTACAGAAAAGGAATATGAGTCAGGAATAAAACTAATGCATACAACAAGTTCAGGACGTGTGCCATAATTTGAAACCTTGTGTGTCTGACTCAACTACACAACAATATTAGGGGGTCTTGTGGCTGAACTTACATCACATAAGGGGTAAGTTGACCCATCTGAGAAAACAATTACTATTAAGTAGGGCTGTCAAAATAACTGATTAATTTCGATTTAATTAATTTGAGAGAAAATAACTGATTAAAAAAAATAGCGCAGATTAATTGATTCCGTATGACCTTTGACCCCGAGCCGTTCTAGTCAGTAACCATTAGACTGTAAAATGGAAAGAGAAGAAAATGTGCTGCCTAGATCATTGATTGGAACATTTACTTTTAAAAAACGGCCTGATGGTGTTGATAAAAATAAAGTGTTGATTAAAATAAAGTCCTCTGCAATGTCTGCAGCAAGGAATTTGCATATCACCGGAGTTCTGCAACTCTAAAGTCGCACATCAATGCAAAGAAATAGTGTTGACATTGAGGGGAGTGTTAATTTATTTTCATTGTGTCCCCTAGGTTATATCTGTGGCCTGAAATGCCTTGTATGTGAAAAAAATATTCTTATTCCCGAAGCACTTTTGAATTTATTTCCTCAGCATATTAGGTCATATCATAGATTATTATGGCCATTATTGAAAATAATAATAAAAAAGTTTAATGTCACTAATGCTGATTATTCAATGATTCATTTGAATTTAAAAAATTTAAAACACTTTCACAGCAAAAATTATATATGCGATTAATTTAGATTAATTAATCACAGAGTATGTAATTAATTCAATTACATTTTTTAATCAATTGACAGCCCTACTATTAAGTAAACTTAAATTACGATTCAAATTTGTGAATATAAATAATACATTTTTTACCAACATTATTCCCATGTTATTAGTCAGTATTTAGTAATTTAATGTCACCAGATTGTATTGGTATTCATAAAATAAATACTACAACTGATTTGTACAAATTTGAAACCTCCATGTCAACTTACCCCCAAGGCTCTGGTTCAACTTTCCCCACAATCATGCATCATATTGGGAAAAGTGCTCAGTCTAGCAGCCTAGAGCTACCCTAGCTATAGTAATATTAAGATTCAGTACATGCAAATTAAATTTAGGGTCATGAGAAAAATTGTGAATAGTTTCTAAGATACAGGTGCTGGATACTCAACTTACACTACCGTGGGTTTAGCTACATTATAGGCTATGCAGACCACTGAAAAGGCATGCTATGCATCAAACAATTTTGTGTCAATGATCAGTGGTTGGCATAAATGGCATTATCCGTTTGTGACAAAAAATCATTTTTGTTTGCTTGGAACTGGTTGCAGTACACACTGTCATGTGGCTCTGAGATGCCTGCAGCTTTGCGGAGGGTCTCCTCTGTCACGTTGATGTAAATATCTGGGTCCACCACTCTCTGACAGATAGAACATTGACCAGATTTATGAAAAGCTACTAATGACCCTTACAGCAAAGCAAAACTTTAGTGGCAAAGTGATGATTGTCTGTGAATTGTTAACATTTTGTACAAAATCAGGCTAGATTAGATTTTATATTTATCTGACAGGCTGTAGATGAAGAGACACTGTACATACCCCCTTAAGATCAAGCTCCCTTCTGCATGGCTGCTGTGACTGTGGATTCTTATGTCTAAAGGGTGTTCAGTGAACATGAATTAATGTTTTAAATCTAACCATGGTAGGAACAAAACTCTGATAGGATTGCAAAAACTAAAACATCTGGCAATGAGTCCGAGTGACAATGTTAAGAATAACTCTAATAAAACATGTCGCTGCTGTCGGATCAAAACCTTGTAACTCCATATTTTCACAGTTTTTTTTTTTTCAATTTCCTGAACACTGATGTATTTGGAGATATAAGGTTTCCACCCGACAGCAGCGATAATGAGACTCATGAATACATAGAATCTTACCTGTGGCATAAGACAACAACAAGCAAACATAGGATAAATCCAGCACCAGCTATTAGCAGCCACCATCCTGGTTTCAAATGTGCACTGGCTGGCACTACAAAATGATAAATTACACACTTAATCAACAACACTCCTCCAATAAATTCAGATATGACTGGCTATTAACCTGGTCTAATACTCACTCTCTAGTTCCAGCCCTGAAGAGTTGGTTGCTCCAACTGAATTTCTTCCCTCACAGTGGTACACAACAGTGCCACTGCGAGTTACATTGAAAGTGAAATTCTGGGATGTCCAGTCCATTTCCTCCAGATAACCACTTGTGTTCCGGAACCATCTATAATTGTCTATAGGGGGCTTGGATACACCAAGGCAGGATAATGTGATGGGACTCCCGATTTCAAATTGTGAGGTGTTCAGTGACACAGAAAGATTCTTTGGTCCATCTGAAAGAAGGCAATATGAAAGACTGAAAGAGGAAATGGAAGTTGAGAGGGTTGCAGAAAATAATTGAAATAGCATTCATTGGTTTCACATGTGTGAAGCTGAAAAACCTCACAATGCACAGTAAGCAGCGCAGTCTCCCGGACGGGGGTGACGCCTTGATGGTGTGTCACCACACAGCTCACATTCAGGCCATCGTCCGAGCATGAGGGCATGAAACTCAGCACAGAGATGACTTCCAGAGTGCCATCTTCTTTTGTCCGCAGGATTTCCCTGCTGTGGTTGAGCTGTGGGCTCCATGTCAGAGTTGGGGGATCCTGGGGGCACAGGGCCTGGGAAGAGATCGTACAGGTCATACTGACCAGGACGCACTCCTGAATGGACTGCGGCAAGGTCAGGTGTGGTTTAGGGAGCACATCTGGAAGAAAAGGTGGAAGTTATACCTTACATGCATTTCTGTTGTTGGTACAGGTAGATTTTTCCATGAACAGTATATTGCCTTTTAGAATATTAGGCTATGGGAAAAGTCTCAAGATTTTCAGAATCACAAATTAGATTACACACAGTACACAGGTATTATAAACATATTCAGAAACATTTGATAAAGCTTGTCCATTTCATTTATAAAGAGAATAAAGAGAGAATAAAGTCTTCCTGGAAACTAAATGTTTCATACCATTGACTTTGATCGAAACATACTCAGTAAAGGTTACTTTCACATTGCTCTCCAGTCGAAAGAAATATTTGTCCTCATAATCTTTTGTGAAACCATATAAAACTGAGGTGCAGTTCCGCTGGGTAAGGTCACCGAGTATCTCTCCCTGAAGTTTGTTTTGGCTTTTAGAAGAGTTGAACACATCAACACTGCCTTGAAACCACTGGGACCCTTTTCTCCACACCCCTGTGGCGGGACTTGTCACATCTGATTCCTTGGTGGTGAAGGAACATGGGATCAAAATGCAGGAGCCATGGATTGTTTCCAAGTTTGGAGGCATTTTGACAGAGTACTCTGAATATATAACAGCTGTAGCCAAAAGATGTAAGACCAGCATTTACTTGATACTTTTTATTTTTCATGGTCAATGGTCAATGAAAATATTGTGATGTCAATGAAGAAACAATTGAGAATTATATAGTGAACATAAGACATACTCACATGAAAGAAAACATCCACACAAAATAAGTTCTCTGACCAGAATCATATCTCAGTGATATTGTTTGCAATAGAAACACCTTGAAAAGCAAATTATATTGTATGTTGAGTTCATTTTTGTATACTTCCTGAATACCCAGTTACAGCATCAAACTATAGTCATGACTATTGTCTCCTTACCTGATCTGTTGAAAGCTGTACAGTCAAACAAATTCTGACAAAAATAAACTTAACAGCACAAGCATATCAATGCTGACTGGAAACAACTTCTTAAGACATACTCGATTGGTTGAGAAGCAGAGACAGGAAGACGCTCTCACTTCCTCAGTGAACAACTGCCCCTGAAAGACATAGTGCCAGTAGCCTAAAATAAACTTATCTGCTGATAGTGATGAAATGGTGAAAGGGGCATGCAAACAATTGATCTGCATATTTGACATATTTTCAACAACAGGACAATATTATCTACAGTGTTAAAAATGAGCTAATGGTGTTTTGGGTTAATGCATGGGTAAATGTGCCCTGTTCCTCAACACCATACTTTCACACCAGATGAACCTTCACACATTGACACTGCCTTCTTTTTTTTTTCTGCCAATGCATCAGTGCTGAAAGGTCACTCGCAGCAAAGGTCCGTCACAGCAAAAGTTCTCATGGCTCAATTGGTCTCAGCCCTACCTTCTCACTACAAAATAGATGCTTCCAGTGAAATACATTAATTGTGTTTCAGGAAGTGATTTAAGGACTTGAAATGAAAAAGTGAAACAATGATGTTAAATATTCCCAAACCTAGGTTAATCCAGAGCCTGTTTTGTGTATACTTAGGCTATAATAGAATAAATCACACACCATCATTAAAACTTGTCTCTTACCACGACAGGTTGTTGTCAGCATGGTCGTGTCATCCATATAGGCTCAGAAGCCCATTCAACTATAAACCGTAAACCAGAATAAACAGCAGAGCTTACCGAACACAAAGGTGTAATGCAATCCCATGTAGGCCTACAATAAGACATTCCAGAGTAGGCCTAATCCGGTTTTAAAATGGTAGCAAATTTCTATATTGTCTCCAACTTTAGGCTTTACTGAGCTGTGAAAAAAAAACCCCGAAAGGAGGGTAGTGCAGACACAGTTTTCTGTGAATATCTCGAGAACCGTAAGGTTTAGGAGGACCATTTTTTTTTATATGTTGATCTCAAGGGGCCATGTCAACCCATTCCATAACCACTCATTTCATGTATAGCGCCACCTAGTTAAACACAAAAAAGTAAAAATGAGGTGTTGTAATCGCAGGTATCTGTGACCTAACATAGTCAAAACTGCACGAAATTGGAAGTGTAGGATCATTATGACACCCGCTGAATGCACGCCAAGTTTCGTGGAATTCCGTTCATGGGGTGCCACACAATAAATTAATTTATGTTACTATACACCAGTGTTTCTCAAACTTTTTTTCTGGGGACCCACTTTTGAAAAGTGACAGACTATCGCGACCCAAGTCGTGACTGTGGTAGTTAACAAACTAGATCCTTATAGAAAGCTGAGCTTATAAGGTATAAGGAATTTATACCTTATATACTATGTTATTGTGTAGCTTAGTACCCTGGGAGTGAGACAGCTATAAGTTAGTGTCTTGAGAGTGAGACAGTTGTCTGTGTGACTTTGAGTCACTCCTTAGAGCAGTGGTTCTCAAACGTTTTCTTTCATTCCCCACTTTGATCAAGGGGGCATTCTCGAGCCCCACCTGTCCCTCATCGCTCTAAGAAAGTGTATAGGTCAAGCTTAAAATTGTCAAATTTATTGAAATAATGACAAGTTCTATATATCCCCTTCAAAAGAGTTAAAATCAGCTGGTGCTGCAGATATAATAATAAATAAATAAATACATAATAACACACATATTACTGTTTTCCAGCAATATATTAGGAGCATAGGCCATTTTACAGCATTGTACAATATTGTAACGATTTGATAGCGAACCACACAGTTGTCCAATCAAAAGGTTTATTCACTGGGAACGAGAGCCGGGACACAGATAGACACAGAACACAATGCAAACAGGGCAGGTCAAGCACGCACACATACACATACAGGGGAGGACGCAGCCTCCCACACAAAAAGGATCACACACGAGGGAGAACTAAAAGGGAAACATTTTACAATAAAGACGCTAACATTGCACACAAAACTAAGGAGAATAACGACATAAACCCCCCAAATGTTCGCTCTCGTATCCCAGGATCCCCTGCGCGGGAGAATGCGAACACTGTCTTTTTGCGCCGACGTTACACAGCTTCCCCAACAAGCCATTGCCGTCCTCGGCAATGCCCACGAGGTAGCCACATGCTAACGTCGGCGCGCGTCGCCCGCCACTCAGTTCAGTGCGACAGTACCGCCAACTCACGTGGGGTGCACGCCGCAGGAGCTCACTCAACGGGCGCCACGCTGCTAGCAATCCAGTACGGGCGTGCTAGCAGCCACGTGGCCGACCCGCTCGTCACCAGCTCCCTCTCAGCAGCCGCCCTCAGCCTGCACTTTCCGCGGCGTGACACCGCGGCACTCCTCCTCTCCAGACGGGGCCCTAGGTGGCCTTACAACCGTCGACACTGTACCAAGCACCGGGGTTCGAGGGGGGCCAGATGAAGCTGCGCCAACGCCACTCCGTCGAGTCGCCGACCAGGACAGACAGGCACCGACTCCACAGCAACCGGACCGCGCTGAGCTCTCCCGCTGCAGCTACCGTCTTCGGCGTCCCTCCTCGTGTTGCCATCTCGCAGAGCCGTACTGCTCTGTTCCCGGCCCGTTCCACTCCTTCGCGGCCTCGGCGAAGGCACGACCCCCGAGATGGTGGTGTTATCGAACTCCACACACAAACTTTTTCAAAAGGCGCCGGCCAACAGGCCAACTAGAACGGGCGCCCACACAGCACGGTGCCTCTCACACGCACCCAAAAGTTTTTTTTTTTTAAGTTCAAAACCTGCCCCACCGTCGTGAGTTCGCTGCCCTCAGCGGCTCCGCCAACCGTCCATCGTCTAGGAACCTCTTCCTCGCCGCACTCCCTCGGCTCTGCACACGCGTCGCGGCTCGCCGTGGAGTCGGCGCCAAGGCCAGCGTCATCTTCTCCGCGACCACTTCATCTGGCCAGATCTCCTCCCATGGAAGCAGACAGGTCTCGGCGATAGCTCCTCTCCTCCGGCGGCGGTAACGATAGAAGGTCTCAAGCTCTTTAGTAGCCCTTACAAGGACTTTCTCTGGATCCTCTTGCGTGGGCCTCCACCCAGCGGTGAGGTCTCCCACGCCCAGCTTCTCTCGCTGAGCGGAGGCCATGTTCGAAAATCGCTTCTGACACCAATGTAACGATTTGATACCGAACCACACAGTTGTCCAATCAAAAGGTTTATTCACTGAGAACGAGAGCCGGAACACAGATAGACACAGAATACAATGCAAACAGGGCAGGTCAAGCACGCACACACACTACACATACAGGGGAGGACGCAGCATCCCACACAAAAAGGATCACACACGAGGGAGAACTAAAAGGGAAACATGTTACAATAAAGACGCTAACATTGCACACAAAACTAAGGAGAATAACGACATAAACCCCCCAAATGTTCGCTCTCGTATCCCAGGATCCCCTGCGCGGGAGAACGCGAACACTGTCTTTTTGCGCCGACGTTACAATATATTCAATGAAATACCAACATGCTGCATTAAATGGATCCATAATCCAGTCATACTGAGCACTGCTGGTTGGGAAATATTTTTGAAATAAACTTTGCAGGGATGTGATGTAGGCCTACTGTTTAACACATTAGACGTTTCAGCGATTTCGCTCAGAAATCTCAAAGGCATCGCGATCGAGGCGCCTGTCCCATAGGCTACCTCAAGTTTTTTTTGGTGAATGCAGTAATCTTATTTGCTAGGTGAGGTAGGTGCTTGTCTTTGCCTTGTAACTGGACATTTAACTCATGTATCGCTAAGATATATCAAATATATCGCTAAGATAGGCCAGCTTCGTCAAGAAATGTTCATTAGTGAACGTGCTTGCAGATTCAAACATGCGCTCTTCCTCCAAGAAGAGGCGACTCGGAGCTCAAACACGCGCGACAGCACTTTACCTCGGGAAAGCCACCTTGCCTCGCTGTGAAACAGTACAGCCTTTTGGTCAGCTACCATCTCTTCGCAAAATGCGGAGAATAGACGCGCTTTTAAGCGCCGGGTTTTGATGAAATTCATCACTCTCACAACAACATTCAAAATCTCATGTAGGTCGGGACTAACTAAGCTGCCTTGACACGAGCGCTTCCCTATGAATAACAGTGCGTCCA
Organism: Alosa pseudoharengus; assembly: GCF_046254945.1. NCBI lineage: Eukaryota > Metazoa > Chordata > Actinopteri > Clupeiformes > Clupeidae > Alosa > Alosa pseudoharengus. The sequence goes on along the minus strand of NW_027468650.1, from coordinate 19,229,157 downwards.
TTGCGCATCGGGTGCTACCTGGGCCTAGGCTACAAATAAAAAAAACTCCTGTTTTTCACGTCAGTTCGCGCCCCACCTGGCAAACGCTGCTATACACCAACTTGCCTGTAGGTGGCCGGAGACAGTTTTCTGTGAATATCTCGAGAACCGTAGGGCCTAGGAGGTCCACCTTTTTTTGGTATGTTGATCTCAAGGGGCCATGTCAACCCATCCCATTACCACTTATTTCATGTATAGCGCCACCTAGTTAAAAATTAAAAAACAAAAAATTAGGTGTTTTCATCACAATATCTCTGGCTGACATCGTCAAAACTGCACGAAATTGAAAGTGTAGGATCATTATGACACCCTCCAAATGCATGCCAAGTATTGTGTACTTTCGTTCATGGGGGGCCTTACAATAAAATAATTTATGTGTACATTTAGTGACGTACACCAACAAGGATTCCCGGGACACTGAAAGACCGGGGTACACAAAACTTGGTGGGCATGTACCCCCACATGAATAGCATGGAACCGTCATTTTTCGTTTTGATCTGTAGCCCCCCCGCTGGACTGGACCCCCCGAAAGGAGGGTAGGCCAGACACAGTTCTCTGTGAATATCTTGAGAACTGTAGGGCCTAGGATGACCATTTTTTTCCGTATGTTTGCCTCCAGCGGTCATGTTAACCCATTTCATGTGCACACATGTGCACAAACAGATACACACACACACACACACACATTCACAGTAATCATACGTATGACACATACTCACACAGTAGACATATGTACGCTTCCATGCACAGGCACATACGCAGGCACACACAAAAGCACGCACACACACACACACACACACACACACACACACACACACTCACACACACACACACCCACACACATAACATAAACATAACACAAACAATCAAGAATTTCTCAGAATTATGAACAGGCAAGATGGAGGTGGGGTTGTATAAAATGAATTTTACATGTGAAATCTATGAACTAATCATGTTTTGGTACTTGTTGTCTAGCAGATACCAGTGAGAATTGAGTGTGGATAATGCAATTTAGTGAGACAGTTAGAATCATATAGGCCTTTCAGCGTGATTTCTTTTTGTGGAAAAAATGTGCTGGACTGGGCGGCGGTCATATTCTGTACCGCTCTGCGGTACATCTAGTTTTATTCATAAGCTAAGGTTGCTAGCACAGGTGTCTAAAAATTTTTGTTGTTCTGTTTGTAGTCTTGTGTTTGAAAACACAGTATTTGAAAAAAAAAAAACATTGCATTTTAGGAAATAGCCGTTCTTTTTTTGTATTATTCTTTAACACTGATGTGGCCCTCCAATCAGATGACATTGGCAGAAGTGGCCCCCAACTCATTTGAGTTTGAGACCCCTGCTTTAATTTCATGCATTATGGAAAACAGACCTGCCTGTCGCCTATTGGTTGCAGATGAATTCAATGCCGGAAGTGGTCAACTATGTGCTCCAGTCAGGCTCCAGTAGGCAGGGTGATTGTGATGTTTGTAACGAATCACATTGCATTTACGGGCGTGCAAGCTGGTGTCTGTACAGGAAGTCAGAAATTGATCAGTTTTCTGAACGGGTTATTATGTCGCATTCATTCCAGCTTCTGTAATCGACATGTGTTACGAAATATAGTTTTAAACATCAAGTGATTAATTACTTCCTTTGCGCATTTTGTGTTCGACAGGACTATAACCACTGACGGTAAGGACGGGGCGCATAGCCTATAATGCCATCGAACGAGATGTGTGCTAGTTAGCCGTTTTTTGTTTGCTTCATCATCGTTAGATTTCGCCAGTAAAGGTACAAATGATATCAGTTTGTGCGCGGTAGTTCCTCCACAAAATCTTCACTGCATTTAGAGTAAACATTATGTGTCATGGTTGTGTTGGTGCAGAAACTACAATAGGGTTCGCTTACTAGCTCGTTTCGAGACTAGTCCGCCCATTCATTTTTGCGTCTTGGTCTCTGGTTGTTCTGGAGCTCTAATAAATATTTGTTACAATCTTTTTGACTATTTCTTTCATCTAACTCATAATGATAACTCTCTTGGCATTGAGACAGAGATAGAGATGGGGGAGGTGGAGTTATCCTGCCTGGCCTATGTGAAGATGTATCTACACGCTTGCTTGTTTCCACGGTGCAGCGTGAACGGCCTGCTGTTATCTTCCAATCCAGCAGGGGGTGGCGTGTGTGTTACAGACTGTGTACCTCTGCTCCACTCTCACCTGCCCCTAGCACCCATCACCCAGGTTGCCCTCACACAGGTAGGCCAATGCTTTGATTAAGTAGGCTGCCTACAGAAATGTCAGTTTAATCCTTTCTCATAAAATAACATGTTTATTGTCGGTCATGTAGGCTATGTGTATTGATGTGTATGTGTTGTATATTGTCAATAAATTGTATTGTATATTGTCTGTACTACTGGAGCACACCATCGGCCAGAAACAATGTCCTTATGTGGACACTTGGCCAAATAAATCTGATTCTGATGGCCACATTGTGAATAGAATATACTTTGAATGCAATTGCTGCAGAAAGAGCTTATAGGGATCTGTTGACTTTGGATGTGAATAAATAAATGGTCACATTGACACTTGCAATGTCTTCTTCAATGCAATGCATTATCTTCAGGTGGATGTTTGGTGTGCACAGACACAGCAGAGGATTGTGGGATACTATCAAGCCAATGCGTGCATATCAGATAGCAGGTGTTTCATCATGTTTCCCATCAATACATTTTGTTTCCCCTTACAGCATTAGTATGTTGAATATTGAATATATCTCTATCTCTAAAATATTGTACAAATGTCTGAGCTTTTAGTTTTCATCTCTTGCAGTCCAACACCTTGTGCCTTGAAGATTGCGGATAAGATTGCTGAACAGTGTAATGGAGCGGTGCTGCTTATGGTAAGACTGTCTTATTTGAATACACTGGTAGTACAAGCTACTGTTATTTATTGGGTTCAATAATTAATTAATCAAATGCAGTGTTGAACAATCATAACTAGTTCTAAGTAGAGATAGTTTAGTTTAGCTGAAATGTGAATTTTTATCTGTGAAGGGAATATTTTGTATTCATATTTTATGTGAATGGTTTAATGATTCAAGTCTTTATGACTTGAAGACTGTATAGTTCTTATGGTCATTTGTGATTGTGTACCCATGTGTACCCTGTGTGTGTGTCTTTGGTCTGTATGCAGTGTATCCATTGTTTATGCCTTTTGCCCATCGCCAAGGTGTGAATGTTTGTAGAACAGCATGTGTCCAAGCCTCTGAAGGACTTCCCAGGAAAGGGGGTAGTTTTAATTAGAAGATAATAGAAGCTGACCAGACCTGATGAAGGCCTAATCCTCATCCTCCCTTTCTATTGCATATTCAAACTGGGTTGGACCTAGAGGTCACTCCTTCTTTGTGTGTAACTTTAAATATGGTCTCTGTTTGTCAGAGAAGTTGAAGAGAATATTGAGAATCTGGTGAAACCCATGATGGGGTGACACAAACATGTACTTTTCTCCCTTGAGGGGCACTAGGCCCCTCATTGAAAAGAATAAAGCCTGGATTCTGACCTGCATCGTCCTGATTAAGTCTCAAGAGAAATATGGTAGTAAAAATATACTATCATCTGGGACGTGAGATGTTTTTTTTTTTTTTTTAGATTGATGGTGCCAAAATGTCTCCAGGATACAGGGTGCCTCCAATAGTGATGTATGAGCGCAAAGACTCCCGCTGGATACTGAAAGACAAACACACGTAAGACATACACATGCACATGTATGAAGGGGGGATTGCACACTTTTTGGAAGAACGAAATATACAGGATGTCTTCCTATGCATTTATTGTGGTGGAATGAACAACCCTAATGGGTTCAGGTCTTTAAAGGAAAGATTCAGAGTTAAAACAACCTGGGGTCTATTTATGGATGACGAGTTCAAACTTTCGTTCGGGAGCAAAATTCTGTTAATCTGAGGAGTTTTGAGCTAAAGCGTTGTTTGCATTAGCAACAAAATGGTGGGCACGTTTAACTTCTTCCAGCGATGTGCAGATATGACTGAACGTGATGCATGTTTGTATTGTAAGATTCCGTGAGATCTGTGCAGCGAGATGAAGTCGAACGCGCCCACTAATTTGACGCTACCAGACTTTTCAAGATGCCACCCTTGCGTTGTCGTGTAGACAGGCTATAGGCTGAACTTTTTGAAAATGGTAATGACAGTCCCACCCCTAACCTCACAATGGAAATGCGGAAGAAATAGCCCCACCCCTGACCTACATGCTGTACATCCCAGTCAGTTTTGTTACATTTCCCTTCCGTCATGATTTCTGTGCAAGCAGCATCAGCCTGGACCGGTGTGCAAATAGAAGCCAACCGGTTAAGCACAGACAATTACATTACTGTGAGCTCTAGCATGGCAAGATAATGTTCGTTCCCCAATGTAATTTGCTAAAATTTGCACAAACATTATGCCAAAAGTAAAACAACCAAAGACTTGATACTTGTTATTCTTGATATTCAAAAATTACTTTATCAGCTTTAAAGTTCAATTGAATTTTCTGTGGGACTAGAGATGTATTTGCTCATTTTCCCAAGTGTCCATGCATTGTATGAGTAATTCATTAACTCATTAAATGAAAACCCAGATCATGCCAACATTGTTTCTTCTTTCAGGGTAATGCTAAGACAGTGGGAAGAGACACGTTCAATAGCCAACCAGCTACTGGACTCAGGAGATCACACACTTTTGGTGGATTTTGATAGCCATTTGGATGACATAACAAAGGACTGGACCAATCAAAAACTAAATGCTAAAATAGCAGAATTGGCATCTCCTGTCAACGGGAATGTGTGATTTTATGTATGGGTGTAGGAATGGACATTAAATAAAAAACTGATGTGAAATGTTCCTAAAAATGGCAACTTTTAAAATTATTTGCATTGATTAGATTTGTTGTAATGTACTATACATTGTGTCATACTATACCAGACGCTGAAATAGGTTAAATATGTATTTATTTTTTAACATACACACTTCAGAACCATTGACAAACAATTATGTTTTCGATAAATACAACAAACAAAAAAAACTAGTTAACATAATCCCACTACTAATTCTGTGCCTTTTACTAAAAGAAATTGTTGTAGTGGACATTAGAAAGTACAAAACAAATATTTACTTCTTGTGGTCTGTGTTGCTGTATTCATACACCTGTTAAAGTATGCTTTTAATCTACATTTTGACCAACCAATAGCGTGTAATTGTCTTCTTTGAAACATACTGGAATTTTCGGATTACATTATATTTCACTATTTTAGAGGATGTGACTGAGCACTTAGGTATTCAGCTCACTGTGAGTGACACAAACAGTAGAATATGTACAGTAAAACACATTTAAGAGCACAAGGAATTCAACACTTTGGCCTGTAATTGCTTTTTAACTCATTACTGACAGGTTCATTACGAAGCAACAGTTTATGGACACAATTTAGAAAACCTAATGACGAACATGATTTTCATTTACACTGCAGTGTCGTGTAACTCTTGTATCATCCTTTTGTCCAATTAATACTAATGTCTATGAGAGCAGGGAGTGCAAAACCCTTACTATAAGCCACTATAGACCCATTACAATCAACAACAGTAATCCTAATGACAAACAGGCATACCCACAGCTAGTTTCACAAAGAATTATGCATTTAGGAAGGTAGTCCAGTTACTAAGTGATGTATTAGATCTGAAATACACATTTCAGGTGGCACATTATAGTTAGACAACAAAGGTTCGCATTCCTACTTCCTTCCTGTGTTTGAGGCAAGAAGTAATACAAACACTGATGAACTCATTTCTAGATAGTCAGTGCTCTGAATTTAATGCCTATCAAGAATGTGTGGCTAGGGATAACAGTGGTCATTCAACTTCATCATGTCAAATCATGTCTATTTTTTTCTCTCATTCCTCACTCAACAAGAAGGTTTGATACTTCTGGGGAGTTGGACGCCACAAGTATGAAAACAGTACATTGAACTGTTTTGGGTTGGAAGAAGGTTGGAGTTTCTAGTTAAGTGTTATTTCCATTGACTTTTTGTCCCAGAAGAGTGTCAAAATACCACCTGTGGACCAAATCCTTCAGTGTAAAGTGCATTGACAGACTTGGATTTTTCCATGTAGAGCAAGTAGTGCTTCTGCCATTGGTAATGCTTCCACGGGTATACCACGGTAGGGGCTATCACTCAGGATACCTTTAAGACTGGGGTATCTGGATGAGATTGAGAGTGACTTCTCCAAGGTTTTCGAGGATGGACACAGACTCCTTGAGGGTGTCAACCTCCATGATCTGTTGTTCTGCCCAGGGAAAGGAGATCTGATAAAAAAAGAAAGTAAGAATCCAGAGGAAGGATGGTTGAGTGAAATTGAGGAGGAAATAACATTGGCTTAATCCAAAGCCAAAGTTGTAAACTTATTACTATCAAACATATTATTCCAATGTAATTACTGGATCAAGGAGTCTGTAATTACTGTTCAATACATTGATCACTGCAGTCTGGAACTGATTCTGGCTAAAGTCTAGTTTACATACCTTTACAATGATGAGCTTAGTGGCAGGGTCATCTGAACTGAAGAGCTCCTCCCCAAAGCACAGGGTGATGCTGGTCTGTGGAGCTGGTCCCCCATTAGTTTGATAGTCTTGCAGTTCTATGTCCAAATCACAAGATACAATTGTGAACGACAATAACAAGGCAAACATCTTTCAAATGAAATGGGGATTATTGTGTACTGTAGGCAGCACCCTGAGATCAGTGACAGAAATCACTCACGTTCTCTAAATGCCTCCCTGCTGAATACCATCACTGGCTCGGCAGTACGTTCCATCTTGTTGACAGAATCGGGGGTGTCAGTATGAGGCCCCCTCCAGAAGACCCGTCCTTGGCAGTAGCGCTTTGCGTACACCCCAGCTCCTGTAGACATCAGCACCACACCCCTCTCCATGAAGGGCAGCAGGGTGGAAATGGCCTGCATGGCTGGTTCAGAGGCCATTGAGATGGGAGGATCTGGCAGGGGGATCCGGGGGAAAGTGGTCTGAGATGAGGGAGGGACTGGAGCCACAGGCATGTAGGTGATTCGGACATCACTTCCCTGAACCTCGCGTTTGAGCACCTCCTTGCCCAGGAATTGCACAGAGACCAGGAAGGAATGGGGTGCTGGGAAAGAAGAAAAGCAGTGAGCCTGGACTAACCTGATGTTACAGGGTTTTTAATCAAGATTAACAGAAGCAAACAACTGCAAAACTGTCTATGTAAAGATTGACACATGATATGTTACCTGTGGAGGGAAGCGGTGAAGTCTCGAATGTAACGTTCAACTGGATTTCTCTGGCTGCAAGAAATGGGATTTTCATGAGCCTCAACTAAATCACATCTCCTTTCTACATCAGGTCAGTACTATGCTGGAATATGAGGTTAAGATAATGCGTTGTTATATGAAGAACTGAAACTTACGGCCATCATTCTTCAAGGTAACTGTGGGCTCAGTGACCTCTACAACCTGGGTGTTCACCTCCGAGACAGCTTCCATTTCCTGCATGACATTTGCATAATCACACATGGAATTACCTACGCTAACAAGTTAATCCAAGATAAAGAACTGTGCTTCCACATTCTTTTTAATTCAATTCAATGTTATGTCCTGAAATTCTGAAATAATTGGTTCTGAACATATACTGAACCTGGGAAATACTGTATTATTTAGCAAAAAAATGAAACCAAAACTAATGTGATAAAACCAGCATGAACACACAACTTTTACACCAACTGGTGTTATCCGTTAAGTTGTTATTGTTGTAATGTATTATATTGTGATATAGTATTATATTGTGATATAATCCATGGTCACTTTTGAAACATTTATAACTTGTAAGCAACAGCTCTAATGAGGACAATTGCTATGAGAATAATGACAATTTTGCTGTGAGAAAACCCACCATGTTGATTTTCTGCACTGCTGACTGTTCTTCCTTTATCATCTTGGCTGAGAGCTCCTCCTCGCTCTCTGATTGACTCCTCCTCTTCCTCCTTCTATCAGTGCGTGCCTTCGACGGGTCTGGTTTGACATTCGCACATCCTGCATGGGCAAAAGGGAGTTGCTTACGATGGCATTGGTCTCCAGGGAACAAATTGCAGTTGTGTAACTGGTCTGATAACACGTCTCCATTCCAATCTAAAGTGCAGGCAATGTCCGCACTCGCTGGCCTACGCTGATAAACCCCTTTTAGAGCGGCTGTGCTGAACATGCTTCCTCTACCGGCATCCAAACTTTTCCCTTAATGTAAACACAAGATGTCTACAAGTGACACGCTATGAGACACCTGTTGAAATCAGTGCAGGGAAGAATGTAATATTTACCACCTAACTATTCCCTGTACAGAAATTCAGAAGAACAAAGGGAAAGTTTTTTTTTTTTTTTAAAGAGATGGTGTCCCCAAAATCAGTTCTCAGTAAAGCAAACATAGGGATGTGTTTAATTTGTACACTTAATAAAAAGAAAATATTTCTTTGTCATCTCCCTACTAAGAAAAGCAGTAGAGAGAAGACTGTGGTAATGAAAAAGTTAATCTACTCTACTGTATTTTCCGAAACTTCCTCTTGTGGTTAGCATGAAGTCTACTGCTGCTCACAGTACATGTCCTAGCAGTACAATGGCTGCTTGACTGTCTGTTTGATGGTTTGATGGTAACATCTACCACACAATTGTATCCATTCAAACAGACATAATGTGACCACATCAATTCCATTATTTTGTATATAATACTGTTTCATGAGGTCTGTTACACTGAATAATCAGGGATTAAAGTGAAAAAAAATAGTTTGACTGAACTTTTTTCAGGCCATAAGTCATACGTTGTTCATATCTACCTATAGAGATAACACCCCTTTTGCGGTCGCGACCTATTGGTTTTTAATGTACAAAAAGATGCAAACAGCAAAGTAAAGGGAGTATTCGCCTTATTCACACAGCGGCCATTGTTTAAACCAAAACGAGGCTACAGGGTACACTTACTATATAATTAATGCCACCTACAGGTGAATGCATAGAACATAACAATCCTATGGTTTGTGTACCCTGTAGCCTCGTTTTAGCCGCCAATGGCCGCCATGTGAATAAGGCGAATTGAGAGTGTTCTTGATTGAGATTGAGTTTTCCTGATGAACAAAAATATATTTTAGTACCATCCCTGACCATTGCTGATTAGCCATTGCTGTTCTTTTCTACTGCAGCAATATTGTAGAAAGGCTTTAACACACTCTTATTTAATTACTTCAGGCCAAAAGTGTTTAAAGGGGAGATTTTTTTCTTGTTAATATGCAATTCAACACCAAGTAAAATCTATAAAATCAAGTTTGCAAGACTTCCCATTTCCTCATCAAAGTAACAAATCAGAACATTCTAGATATTGTTCATATTTCCATTTGTTGCCTCATCCGCATTTAATGATAACATGGTAATTTTGAGTTTTACAGACAACTCAGTTTTCCAATGAGCAGCAATACTGTGTGTGCTCATGCAGGAGGTCTGCGCATTTGTAACGACAATCTGGAGACGGCGCTTTTGTCTTCAGCAACAGATTGTATAAGGTTGACAAGAGGTTGCGATATGGTTAAGGACAGGTCGTGTTGCGCTATGAAAGAACATGCGTAGCCTACTTTCTAAACGTAAAAACGGTCAGCCATAGATAAACGTAGCCTACCTCTGTCGTGGTGGCTAGTTGCACCAGGTAAGATGTCCTGAAGTGCACGAACGTTAACCTTATGGCGGTCTTCTGATTGGTGGCGTGCTAAAACGTTTTCCTATTGCATCCATAAACAATTTTCTTGCAGCGAACCGCGCAAAAGCAAACTCCTGGCACTTTAATTTCTTTACACCATGGCTTGTTAGTTCTCCCCCGTTTCCAACAGCTGCCCATCTGCATTTATTTTTTAACTTTTGACACCTGCCTTCCTTTAGCAACAACGCATCCGACAGCTAGTGGCCTTGCCAAATAGACGCACACAAATCATGACGCTAATATGCGAGGTTCTGGTAGGCCCACTGGTTATGGTTTTGTGCTATAAATTAATAATATTTTATAGCAAAGTTTTAAGTTGACTATTTTAATTGTATGGTTATTTTTTGTCAACATACACTCACAACCTATTGTCGTTAAAAGTGAGGCCTAAGCAAAATAGGCTACAAGGCTGTCTGTGCGTCACAAACACGACTGACCCCCTTACTCGACACGCTCAGTCAAAACCTTCCGTCGCAAATTGTGAAAAACATTGTTGTATGTCATAACAGACGGGATAATAAATTGCATAGGCTACGGTTTATATTGCGTCGCTTTACACATAATGTTAGTTGCATTGATTAAAAACTGTAACAATAATAGTAGCCTACATCGGGTGGCATAGCAGGCTATCTGTTCAAGTCATAGGTGACACCCAAAATGAATGACCTCCCCTGACAAGAGTTCGCGATAGTAAGTGTCTACATTGATGCACGGAAAGAACACAGCCTCCGAATTCGCACATAGAGCTCACAATATCATATCCAAAAAAGTTAAACGGATTGGCCAACCTCATCAGCTGTCTCGATTGTGTCACTATAATCCAACTTTTAGACCGTTATAGTCCTCCATACGTGTTCTTTTTTTTAAGCAAACGCCCGAGACAAGTGTGTAGCTACAACATACAAAGCGAAACTCATGGCTGACGTAGGCCGTATAGGACGTATCTTATTGAGATACGTATATTGAGACACATAAAGTTCTCAAGAACATTAGGTCTTTAAACATTTACCTAATATTTGTAGTTGCCTTAAAAAAGGAAAAGCAAAGGTGACAGTCCCCCCCCCCCCCCTATTTGTTTTCTCATCGGATCTGCATCGATCTCAAATATGACATTTCTAAAATCAAATTGACGGAAATCCGTCCTATGACGGAGAACTTTAATCCTTGAATAATGAATAGTCTTTTGTTTTTTAGGAGTGTTAACAGGTTGATACATGCCACCTCAGCCTAAGCAATATAAAAATATAGGTGCCATAAATTTCGCTGTAGATTTACTCTACTTAAAGAAGCACAGAAGGCAGCTATGGTTGTTTTCATGGAAACACCATATGTTTTTGTATCATAAACCAGGAGCTTCTCAGTCCAAATAAATGGTTGTTGGTGGACACTGAGAGTGACAGGGAAAGCGCTAGCTATTGCATCCCAAACTCGATGTGCTCCAACTTGTAGCCTAAATGTGTGGATAGTGTGCAAAGAGAGGTAGTTAGATATGTTACTACCTTGCTCAGAGATTGGAACCAGACGGTACACTTTATACGGCTCGGATATATCCAGCTGTGACCTTTCTGTAACCTCACTGAATTCGGGGCTCTTGTTGAGGGCACAGCGAAGACGAGTCTTCCAGGAAGCAGGGTCTGTGCGCCCAGCCTCTGTCAGCTTCCCCTTAAACTCAGCCCAAGCCTGCAGGGAGTGTACACCAGTTTTAGCACACCAGCGAATAACAAGAAAACAAAATTGGGAAGTTTGTTTCAACAATGGGTGTGTCTGCATCTGTGGCCACAATGTTGTGATTTCATAAGAAGACACCACTTTGCCTATTCTTCAGAAACGCATACGTTTCTAAAATCTTCTCAAACTGCCTTGGCCAGCTGAGTGCACACTGTGGCTATGTTGCAATTACCTTAAAAATGGCAGCATCCTCTTCGCTGCGGAAATCTTGTTTGCCTGCATGTTTCCATGGGATGCGGAACATAGTCTTGTTCTGGTCATCCCAAACCAGTCCTGGATACTTTCCACTGCTCACCTGTTAAGTTCACAAACACATGGGGTTGTAGGTCTCTGTCCCTCTGAGGGATATACTAGAAACAAGGCATGAAGCCAGGTAACTTCAGGAGTAACCGCTGGCATGCCATTTAAAAAAAAAAAAAAACAGCAGTGATCTTTCAGTGATCAGGGATTAGGCTACACCCAGCTACCAGCCACTTTCACTTTAACATTACAGCCCTCAGCGCTCGCACGGAGGTAAACCCACTGAGCTATAGCGCATCTTTGAAACAACAGACACAATTTACCTGGTCCACCATCCAGGAGCGCAGTCGGCGCGTTGACCGAATTCCCGAAGGCATATCTGCAGTAATGACAAAAACGGCGTATTTCTTTGGTTAACCTTTGGTAACTGCCGTTGCAGTCAGTTTTCATGTCAACACAGTTCTCCCCGATGACCAGTGTGGCTGGATGAACGATAGCGACACGTAATTTTTTTAAAATATCTGTTTAACAATTTTAACATCATACTCAATTGAATTTAAAAGTTAAAATTAACGTTAGATACCATGCTGGCTAAAACATGTATAAGAACGTCACCTATTACCAACCGTCCCGTATTTCAGACCTCTTAAAACTCTACAAAGTTCACGGTATTTACTGCACACATGTTTCTTAAATATATAAATAGCCAGTAACGTATAGTTTACTTCATAACGTACCAGAGAGCTGTGAAGCCTTCCGTCGGATAGTAGCCTACCTGGCGATCCTACTATGCCAGTGGAGGAAGTTCCTGTGGTTCCCAGATCTCAGCTGCTAGTGTAGAAAACAACCAAGCCGTTTCCCAGAAACCACGTGACATCGAAGAAATCCCAGGCATGTATCTTTTGAAATCGATAGATGGCGGTGTTTTGACCTCTCTTGAGAGAGATCGGTTGTAAACAAAATAAACAAACAACTGCACATCTTTAGCTGTTTGCGGCAGAAAAGTGTGCTATATTGTGTCCTGCGCTAAGAGACCATGCTTTCGAAATAAATTGTGACTATGCTATGCGATTGCATTCTCACATTTTTTAATGTAGCCTATATTAACGGTTAAGAGTTACATTTATAAAAGAGAAAACATGTTTATTTCTGTATTAGGCCTAGTTTGTCGCATCATGAGACTATTCAACCAAAGAAAATAAGTGGAAGACATATTTTGTTTTAATATTTTACACAAGTCACCTTTTTTATTTAATCACATTTTTATATTTTAGTTGTTTAAAAAGATCAAAACCCACATTTCTGTGGATTCATGTTCTGGATCTTTCAGAAACAGTAAAAAGATTTGCTTTATAAACAGGAGTTATTTCTTTCGAGGAACCTTGTCTCCAAGGGGAATCTCCAACATTTTCTAACATGGAAAAACAAACACACACAAAACTCCCATCAGTATAATTTCAACTATCAGACTCGCACACAGGATACTGCAATACACAATAACCCCCAAAGACTCTTTAATAGTCACCTGCAAAAGCCTTGCATGGTACATTCTCTGGTCCTCTGCCTCCTGCGTTAGGTCAATTTGGTGTCTCCTACAGGCAGCCTTCAATTCTGTCTCATCAAACAGATGAGCTGGATCCAAGGTGTGACTATTGATGAGACTCACCAGATACTCACGGTAGTGTTTCCTACAAACAAATAAAAAAAAAAATACATAAAAGAGTCCAAACATTGTCATGTCTCTAATAATTCTGACATGTGAGAGGTGGTTATAGTGAAACTTCAAGACACTGTCTCTCAGGAGGACACACAGCATGTTAAACAGCATCATTACATGGCATTTGATTAATCATCAACGGAGCTATTGCTGCAGTTCCCTGCGTTTTTAAACTGTTTTAAAAACATAACAGGGTTATGTCTACACAGTCAGTTACAGCTAAGGTATAGTCATGTTACTAATGTTGAGCTCCCAGCCTCCCACTAACACAGACAACTCCCCGCTCAAATCTTTTTACTCTACATTGTTTACATAAATTACATTTAGGACATTTAAAAGTCCTATCTGACAACTTCAATCAGCCTTTATTACTTCAATTAGTGGCTCTACTGATTTATGAGAATATGAAACGTGTTGGTGGGGAGGGGAGACTACAACTCACTCGCACAGTCCTGCCTGTCCAGGCTGGGTCTGAATCCCACAGGGAGAGTCCATGTGCTGCCCACCCTCATCCTTCTGTTCCATCACTCCACATGTTCCTGAGGAAAGGGAAAATAAGCGTGTGAGGGATCACTCTTATCAAGTGAAAAAAAAAAGAGTGTGTGAATTAAGCAAGACTGAAAAAGTGAAAATAAAAGAGTACAATTGTTTGTAGAACAGTTCTTGCCATACCAGTCTGAGTGCCATTCGGCGGGTTTGTGTTGAAGTCGACTCCATTCCGCTGTTGAAATAGGGTTAAGCTTTAATAGGGTCCCATGATTCAGTAATTCAAATGACCTCTCGTAAGCAAATCAAAGTGAAACCATTACATTCATGGTTTCATTCAAAGCCTACAATAGACTACTTCACACAATCTCCTTAAAAGGTTTGATGTTGGTGCTTGTCACATACTGTTTCAAAATCAAATGTGCAATTCTCTAACCTCAAAAGGGGAAACATGTACCGGTAATTGTTTAGCCATCCCCAAACACTTTGCATGTTCTCAGTACAGTGTTTCAATGCTCAACATCCCCCTTATCCACCTCCGCTGTTCGCTGATTGGCTGAGCGATTCATATGGGCAAGGAGGGTGTCTACACTACCATCTCAGTGGGAACTGAGCTAAAAGCAATAAGTGAGCAGAGCCAGGCTATAGCGCCTCCTAGCGCCCCCCTGGGCTACTGCCATTTAACATTTTGTCAGCTCTCCCTCTTCCTACCTGGAGAAGCTCCTGCAGTCTCTTTGGCTCCCAGTCCCGCAGGTAGAACAAGCAGTCCCTGGGGTGGTGGGCATGCAGCCCTGTGACAGAGCACTGTATCACAGTACAGCCAGTCTGCAAAGGAGACACACTTTGTTCATGTACGTGGGTAAATAACTTTATGAACAAATGACCCCTTACCACCGAAAGCAATTCAAGAAGACTCACACAGCACAAGCATAGTTACCTTGTGGAAAGGATTGTTACAGCCACTGCAGAACTCATATCGACACTGGGTGCAGGTGAAATGCATGCATCCTCCTCTGGTTAAAGCATACTGGTACCTACAGTTGGGACAGACTAAGGAGGGATTGTGTGTTTATTAGTTATGATTGGACTGTGCATGCTTTAAATGTGGTGTCAAAATGATGTCCCTATTACACCACAGGTATAGACCCCTGGGGACTCACTGATTCCATTGTCTCGCAGGTAGCCGGCGAGTCCTTGTCTTTGGTATTCTGGGTCATTCTCTCGCTTCCAGGCTTGGAACACGTCACAGGACACACCCTCATGCTGATCTTCCCACTGAAAAGCATGATCAGTTGGTCACTTTTACACAAGGCAATCTCTATGTAACAAACACAAGTACATACCGGTAAGTACAGGATGGGTGGGAATTGCAAAGTACCTCACAAATCGATATGGTCACAACAGTTTGGCCACTATAACGATAACTCAATGCATTGCAAAAGATTTATCTATGATACATCACGGTATCTGTCACAACTGAATGGAAATAATGTACAAAGTGCATAGAGTTTAAGCTTAGTGCCTTAGTGCCTAAAATAATCTGTGACAGTGTGTAGAGGATTACCCTCATTCATTTGATAAGTGACACCACAAGGATGCATGTAGTGATTCTGGTAAGTTAATTGTAAGACATTGAATAGACATTGTCTGGATGACCGTATGGGCTCTGTGCACTAGCTTAATTGAAGTCGGCAAGCCAGTTTCCTGTCCGTTGACTTCGCTGTCAACAAGCACCTGAAAACGTGTGCTCACCGAAAATCCTTCCCTCCTTATTTTGTGCAGCCACTGAATGGCTTGTGTTTTTAGGAAAAAGGTGGAAGCTAAAATCGCTTTAATAACGTCTTGAAGCCGAGCAAAGTGGCACACTTTAGAGCCGCCCATAGACATTAAGACTTACATACATTGCATCTTACATTTTGGTACAACTAAAGCACTCATCTTCAGGTGCTTGTTGACAGCCATGTCAATGAACAGGAAACTGGTTTGCCGACTTCAAGTAAGCTAGTGCACAGAGCCCAAATGGTCATCCAGACAATGTCTATTCAGGAAGGATCTTTTTGAATATTTCAGGGGGGAAAAATGCCAAAATTAATTCTGCACATATTTAAACAGTATTTCTTCAAAGAGGAAGAGTCTAGGTGCTGAAAAGGCCTGTCTGCAGTCCAGACCTGTCTAATTGAGTGCATCATTGAATGAAAAACAAGATTAAGAAGACCGCAGACTGCTGAGCAGCTGAAGTCCCATATCGGGCAATGTGACCACATTTCATTCTCAAAACTCTAGCAACTGGTTTACAGAATGTAGTTAAAGAAAAGGTGAAGCAACACAGCTTTTTTGAGATGTGTTGCTGGCATTAAATAAAACCTCAAACAAATCTTTCTCCTTCAACAGTTGATATGTTGTCTTTGAACTATTCTCAGCTAAATATAGGGTTGACGAGATTTGTAAATTATTATTATTTCCAAAATGCATCTTGCTGTTGAAAGATACTTACAGGTTTCTTACACTGGGCACAGAAGCTCTTTCTGCAGCTCTGACAGGTGACCTTGAATTGGATACCATCATAGATGAAGCCATTTGTACACTAAGAGAAGAAGGAGAGATGTTTTAGTGATGGCAGATAATAGAGAAAGTAGATAGCTCACTCTGTGCTTCATCAGTGATCACTAGAGAGAGGCCATCTTTATATGAACAGGCACTGCCCTGAACTTGAATTAGCTGATCTGAGTGCACTCTGTAGATGCATGGACCTAGAGGTGAGCGGTTACTCACATGAGTGCACCACAGGAACTTAGGGTCCTGCATGAGGGCATGCTCCGTCAGCTTCTTGTGGAAGAGATCAAAAACATCTCTCGCAAGGCAGTCCCGCAGCTAGAGGATGAGAAAGTCAGTCACTGGTGTTTCTAGACTACAATCCTCTCCAAACCTATTGAGTTGCAACATGCAATCTGTGGCCTAGTCCAGTGGTTCTTAAACTTTTTGACTGCAACTGCCTACATCTAGGGCTATTTATTATCCATTCTAATATTATTAGTACATCTTTTAATGTGTTCGACTTTTTAGTAAGAACAGGTCTTCAGTTAAAAGAACATAATTTTGTGGCCCCCTCTTATCTCATATTTCTGTTGAGCCCACCTGGAGCCCCCCCCACACACACACACACACACACACACACACCACCACCACCAAGTCCACAGCACTATGCATATAGTACAAACTTCCTCAAATGTGCACTTCACACTCCATACTTGGATGAAAGATCTGACTAATATATACTGTACATAAACAGCAAATAACTGGACAAGTCCCTTCCTTGCATACTAAATATAACAGAGTTTGGTCATTTTGGTGCCTTCTCCCTGCTCCCTCCTACCTGAATATCTAGAGTGGAGAAGTAGTTGTCAAGGTGCTCTGGGTCGTTAATGTCTGGTTCCTCACAGTTTGGACACACCATATCTCGGATATGTTTGTCTCTGATGGCAATAGTGAAGTGACGGGTAAAGCACTCGCTGCACATTAAACACTGACATGAAGTCAGGGACTGCATCTGCAAGATGAAGGACAACAGTGATAGCCCCCCCCCCACACACACACACACACACAACATACCCATTTACACATCTGTACCACATCTGGTGTGTGTGTGTGTGTGTGTGTATATATATATATATATATAAAAAAATGGACATTATATACGGATACGGACTGGTGCGGTAAATGAAATGTTTCTTTGATGCATGTGAAAAGAAAGAATGACGATGTATTGGATTGTATACTTTGTATGGAAAAAGCAAAGGAATATTGAAATGTCATATGCGGTCATGGTATCGCTAAATGGTCTGATGCAAAGCATAGCGTCGGGGCGGTTGTGAGGGTTTCATGTGCACACTTTTTACATCTTGGTGAGATCGCTCCAACTGTGCCTGTATGTTAGTTTGTATTATGTATTGAATGTTCACCTTACCTGTGGTATGCCTGTCTTCCGGGGTGCAGGGGTGCAAACAGGAGGAGTAGGGGGTGGGACGCATTTAAATGGTCGGGGCGTGCTCCCGTAAGGGAAGCGCTCATTTAGGCAGGGGTGTTTAGGACAATTATTATTTATTTGTTGTTTAGGGTATGGCAGCGCATTGGGGATGTCGGAACACGAATGTTGTAGAGTAGTGTGTGCGCTAATGCAGTTTATGGCTTAAAAGAATAGGTCAAAGGGGCGATTGATTATTCGCTGTGGTGTGGTTGGGACCGATGGTATAAAATGTCAGTGAGCGCTGCATTCGGGGTTCGCCTCTGTCGTGAGAGGGCGTTTGTGTGTTACGAGTGTTACTATGGAGGGCCTAGTTTTTGCGGGCATTGTCCCATGTTTGTTTTTTCGTTTGATCAGTGTTTTTGTTTAATGTTTTCTGTTTTGTCTGTTGCCTAAACCTGCCGGTAGCTTAATAATAGTAATAAAACAAAAGGAAATTACGTCAACTTGAATTTCATTGCCTGAGTCTCACCATCCGCTTGGACACATTACTACAATATATATATATATATATATATATATATATATATATATATATATATATATATATATATATATATATATATATGTATATGTATGTATGTGTGTGTGTGTGTGTGTGTGTGTGTGTGTGTGTGCGGTGCGTGCATGTACACACACCTTGTTCAGAGGAAAATTGCTGTAGCACATAGTGCAGGAGTTGTTCAGCATGCGTCGGATAAAGTCCCGATCTTGGCTCTCTTTGACAGCCTGCACTACATCCTCCAGAGAGTAGTCCATCTCTGGCTCTTGCAGCAGAGACAGTACCAGCTCACAGCGCCCCCAGCTGGGCAGATCATAGAGCGCTAGCAGCCTGCGACACATCCTCTACAGGGAGAAGTGGAGAGAGCCACAGAGACGCTTTATTGCCTTGAACTTGCAGTTCAACATTTTCTTTAAAAAACGAAACATACTGCTAATGCTATTATAGAGAAATGAGAGACAGAGTCGCCATATCACACCTTTACACATAAATGCCCATAAATAATGCCATTAGAACTGAAAAAAAAACATAGCTAAAAATGTTATTTGCAAAAAAGCACAGTCAGCATAAGTGAGAAGTGCACAAACCTGTTTGTCTGGGTTGTCGAGGTCAATGGGGGCCTCTGGCAGACTGCTCCACACACGCTGGTGAAAGGGCTCGAGAAGGGGCCGCTGCAGAACAGAGAGCGCCCCCCGTATGTCACCGCCACTCTGCCTCAGGGCTGCTTCACACTGGGCCCCGTTCTGGAAGCCCAGTGAATGCAGCTCCTGCATCTACAACATACATACATGTTAACACACACACACAAACACACACACACACACACACACACACACACACACACACACACACACACACACACACACACACACACACACACACACACACACACACGAAAAGGGCTAAGTACATTGTACAAGTACAAGTACATACACACCTATCTGTTTCTAATTGGGAATCATACGTAACAGAAGTAAATACGCAGTAACAAACAAAACAAACCACCCAAAGTGAGATAAGAGGATTGTTCAGACTCTTTAGAGAGATCCTGTTGAGCTTGTCCAAGTTACCTTGGCTTGTCTACTCCTCAACAGCTGCCGCACAGCCTTCTCAGTGTCGCCCCCTGCTGTTAGCCAAGCCTGTTTGGCCTCGGCTCTGGACAGCTGCACTTCCCCACGCCGATATCCTGGAGCCGTGCCAGTGCTCATGTCTGATGCGCCCTCCCTCTGCTCCACTGCAGAGTCCCCATTCCTGTACGTTTGGTGCACAGACACGGCCATGGCGCAGATTTCATCCAACAGATGGGGAAGTTCAGACGCGATCCAGTCACACGGGTTGACGTTGCTATTGCTGGAGACGCAGAGGGCAGCGTACACCTCCTCTGGGGTCATTCCCCTCTTCTCCCCTTTCTAAGGCACCAGAGGGATCACAAAGACAGGGAGGTGTTACAGAGCTAAACGACAGAAAAGAGGCAACATAGGCTCTTTATACATCATATGTATTCAATAGCTATCCATCTCTTTATAGATTTTCAGGTTTTTTAACCTATTTATGTTCTGGTGTGCTTTCCTACTGTTCCTTCTTTCCTAGCTGTATCGTAGTGGTATAAAGCGACTGGAAATTTCAATTTCCCTTTAGGAGTATTAAAGAAAGAAAGAAATCTAACTATCCACCCATCCGTCCTCGAGGTGTAACTGTAGTTTATTGGCCGATTGATCTACCCACCCTGATATGATTGACAAGTTTCTGGCCCTCCTCCTTCATCTTCTGCGCCTGTAGTTGCATGTTCCTGGGCTTCGGTTTAGGCTTTGAGGGTGTAGTGTTGGTGTTGGTTGGCGACAGAGGGAGGGGCTTATGGCTCTTTCGAGGCTCCTGGCGTGGCAGGTTGCACATCTCACAAAGCCCTGAGGGCGATGAGTTGGCAAACGTGCAGTGCTCACACATCCACTGAGAAAAGAAAAACAAAAAGATTCCAATTAAGAGAGAGGAATGTGGAGGGAGCTGGAGAACTTGACTGTTGAGATGCTTAGCACACTAGATACTTAGCATACACAATGATAAGATGGATCAGCATACGCTTCTGTCAGTCCATTATAAAGTCTGGTGTGGATATCGACCAGTCAGAAATTTCTCCCATACACCAAAGAGTACCTGTGCAAACTAATTTCCCAGTGTATAGAGATGAGCAAACAGAGCCATGAAATTAACCTGGTTCTCGCCCAGCTGGACTGGTGGTGTGGGTGTTGTGGGTGGAGCTGGGAGAGAGCGGCTGGGGCTGACGGAGGGTCGCGTGGCGAGACGAGGACGCTCGCACACCGTACACAACACGCTGCTGCCAGGGTTCACCACTGTACAACTCCTGCACTGCCACTCTGAGAGAGAGAGAGAGAGAGAGAGGGAAAGGAACAACAAAGACAGGAGATAAAGAAAACCCAATTATGCAGATTGGAGATGTGATGGAAACAGCATGGCACAGGAGAAGAAAATGCATGGTAAGTATGAGCATGAACACAAGTAGACAGGTGTGCCTGGGTAACCTGTGATGGTGGACGGCTGCAGTGATTCTTCAGAGCCCACTGGGACAGCACTGGCCAAGCGAGGGCAATCACAGCTGGCGCACAACACGGCCTGGACATTATTCACTGTGGTGCACCGGACACACTCCCACGTGGACAAGGAATGACTGTGGGTACACAGAACAGTTTAGTAAAGAAATATACAGGAATAACAAACATACGCACCCTCCTCAATACTGAATGCTGATTATATTAACAGATGATTCTAAAATACAAATATACAGGGTAAGGGTGTCACATTGAGCAATAAATAACTAAATATAAAATGAAATGGTAGCTTTGCTGTTCCTGTGGCTGGTGGCTTAACTCATCTACTATAAGCACTTTACAACTGGATAAAATAGGCTGTATACCCTGAAACACCCAGACTCTCCTGGATGCTAATCATTTGTTCAGGTACAAGGACACAAGGGCAACTGTTCCTATTTTCAAAGCTTTAAATAAATAGGAGATGGTGGTATACTGGTCACAACACGGAATCAAAGGCAGCCAACTGTGACTCTGCTTCACTAGTACAGCTCCAAACCCAACACACCAATGACTACAATGAGTGGAAAAGAAAGTACATTCTGAATAGATATTTTCACCAATATCGGTCTCTAACCTCAAAGCTTTAACCGGTGGTGAGTAATTGATTTTCTGTCTCTTGTGTTCCCTGCGACTTGGATGGGAATGGTATAGCCGGTCACATTCAATGCACAGATGTTGGCTGCAGGAGGCACAGTGGTCAGACACAGGGGAGACTCCACAAATGGAACAGCTTTCTGAAAGAGGAACACATTCGTTTTTAGTAATTTCTCAAGAATTAGTGCCATTGGAAGTAATATCTGTGTTTGGTTACGGTACAGAAATACGGTACAATTATTTTCGTTTTTGCATTCAGTCTGTAATTGGTATCAGTGCATCCCTAATTAGTAGTTTGTCTGTTCAGTCATTGTCTGCTCTAAAGCGAAACAACATGCATTTCATGCAAGTCATAGTTGACTGGTGCAGTTTTGCTCACCTTGAACCCTATCTCTTCTGTGACTGGCCCTATCAGGGTGACGGTGGTATAAGGCATCACAGGCATCACAGAAGGGCCTTGAGTTACAAGAGGAACAGAGGAGTGTGGATGCCCCGCCACACATGTCACACACTTGGTGGGGTCTGAAGGAGGGCTCTAGAGGAGGATCTGACTGCACTACTAGCTGGGCTGGTGGAGTGGGAATCAAGGATATATCTATGGGGGCATGAGTATGGGTGGGGATCTTGGGTTGAAGTGGTGAAGATTTAGCAAGAATAACACTGGCATCAGGCATGACCTCCTACAATGAGAGAGATTGAGAGAGAAGAGAGTGAGTGTGTGTGTGTGTGTTTGTGTTTGTGTTTGTGGGGGGGGAGCGAGAGACCAAGAGAGATGGTATAGACAAGGATAGTTCTCATACATACTTCAGGATTATTTTGTCCCTGAAGAGCTGGTATAACAATCTCAAAGAACTCAGGATGTGGATGCACCTCCTTACAGAAAAAAAGGAAATATTTGGTCAGTATCATCACCTAACAAGCTTGTATGAGATCCCTAGATCACAAAAACAATGATGACCTTGACAAGCATGTCCAACTCTGTGCGCAACATCATGACTTCCACAGTAACCTCTGCCACCCTTCTAACATCAGGCTCTGTGACATCATCTGGAAAGCTAAGGCCATCTGGGAGCTGACTAGTATATCCATAGAGAGAAAGCACTTCCCGACCACCCTGTGGAAAAACAAAACAAAACAAAGATCAATTTTGTGTTGTGCACAATACCTCAATCTTTATGACTTTCACAAAGACTTGCTTGCAGTCATAAAGTCAGCACTTAGACTCACATACATATACAATTCGACAATTACATATGTATGTAGGCTCAGAGGGTTCCCATCTACCTTAACAGCATCCACAGTGGTCCTAAAGACTGGGTTATTGTGTTTGACACTGCGCCAGTATTTGGGCCTGTTGGGGTTGGTCAGATTACAGCCATATTTCTCCAGAATACTGACTGCTTTGAGTAAGCGTGCAAAGCACTCAAGCACCTATAGGGAGAGGGGAGAAAATACTATAATTGATAAGAAGAGAGCACAAAAGGAAAGGGAATTGAGCAGACAAAGACAGAGACAGACACAATGCAAAAACGGAAGTGAAAGAGAAATCAGAAGCCAGCTCTTATATATCCACACACCTCATGTTTACTTTGTCCAACAGCATTCTCCGAAACCATTTTTTCAGCGTTGATGTGTTGGTACCGCTCAGACAGGGGTAGGGCCATCTCAGCCATTGCTGTGACATCTGCCCTTATTTCTGGGATGGAGCCTGACAAAGCCAGTCGAGACTTTGTCCTCCTTCTGAGCTCTTCAAACTGATTCGAAAGTGCCATAACACCGCTGACTTACATATGGGGCTTCTAAACAAACACAGGTGAGAGAAGGTTGAGCAAAAAGCACAGAGGGGAGGAGACCTCACAAAGTCTGTGGATGGGAAAAGTCAAAACACTGGCTAATCCAATCACAAAAATCGAACGAACGACATAACACGATAACATGATGTACATTCATGTGCTAAGACGTCTAGTCCTTATATTAATGCTCTCATCAACTGTCATCACGGACTTTGTACAGCAACAAATTGACAACAATTGCCAACGTTGGCAATAGCATCCTAACAGTACGTTAAAACACAAAACATACATTAACGTTTCGCTACGACATTCCACAACTACGTTAACTTGCAAATAGGTTAGCTATCCTAGCTAACAGTGTGTTGATATCGAAAGTTTGTTTACAAGACGTTCATGTTGGGTAACGTTATCGTTCTTTCTAAAACTCAAAGATTGTAAGTAACGCATTACCACGAAGACTTAAAGCGTGGTAATATGTCCACTCTCTTCAATGGTCTTGTCACCTTGGGAGGTCTACTCACTTCCAGTGAGCTCTATTCGGGATGTTCACACAACTCTGAACACATGCGGAAGTGCATAATTTCTAGAACTTCGAAATGTTACGGCGTTACAGGAAGAGTTAAGGTGGTCTGTCTGACATACCTCTTTCTGGGCACATAATTGTCATGATTAAATACATTCGGTGGCAACAGACACCGACATTATCTCAATTTTAGAACGTTAGCATGAAAACATTTTTCATTCCATAAAAATCGTATAGCCCGTTGGCTGAGAAAAAAATACTCTACTAAAGCGAATTGCCTAAAATCTGGAGTTCAGATTTCAGTTGTACTTCCTTAAAAATGATTGTGCCTCTGCATACTTAAGTAGGAGGTGGCATCAGGTGCAGACTATCTACAAATCGAAAGTATCAAGCGGAAATTGAGGACAACACGGATTACGACCTTCTTTTATCGTCTATGATTGTGTCTCTGAAAAGTGAAAAATATTGAGCCTATTTTAGATATAAGTGTTGTAGATTCAGTTTTAAATAGATTAACAGTTAAGTCTCAACATGTCTAAAACTTCTGTACTCAAGATAAGTCGCGAGAATATAGTTAAGGTAAGATGATGGGAAGTTATGCAGCACAGTTTATTCACAAAACAGTTTGTGTACAGTCAATGGGCTGACTGTTCATTAAAGTTATTTATGAATGCTGGATATTAAAAAAACTTCGTTGGGCTTCGTGCTATCAACGTCAAATGTGTGGCCACGCTGTATGCGAGTGAATGCCGAGGGCACAAAACAAATAGCCTACTGATTAATACTTGAAAATATCGGCCAGCGTATGATGCATGACCATAACGTGATGTTTTTTACAGACTTCTTATATACACAATATATGGTTTTGCTCTTTGCAATAAATTCCTTAGTCATCGCGCAGCAACTGAAATCGAAAGTGTAAACGGGGCTGGTATTTCCCTATTGTCGCTGTACGTAGGCTACTGTACGTAGCTATTGTCCAATGCAAGATAGCAGACACAATTTAATCCAGACAATTTTATCTGATTCTTCCTTCTACCATCCAGGTTGAGAACTTTCGCCAGTCACTCTATCGACAGGTAGGAGCAGAATTCATACCTGTTTTCGAGCAGCTGTGTTGCTGATCATGACGGCAGGTTAAATTGTACTACTTAAATCGTTGTAATTGTAGGCCTGTGCTGTTCATTTTTTAGTAACACATTTTTAAAATAACACCTTGGAATCTACATGTTTATGTTCAGGCGGAGAATCTGTTTTCAAACCACATCCCTCTGAAGATAGCACAACTGGACGACTTGCTCCAGGTATGCATGCATGCAAGACCATTAACTCAATCCATGTAATAATTTCCTCCACTAACTCCTATTTCGATGTCTTTTTCGCATGCTTACTCTCAGGACGAACGCTTCTCCATCACAGACCTCTCCTCTATCCATGCCCCCTTGGACATTCCCATCCCAGATCCCCCAGTCCCAGAGGAGGAGGTCAGCAGCACTTTATACACATTTATTTGAGTAGGCCTATGGATTTAGGGTTAGGGGGTGTTATCAGATAAGGGTTCACATTATATTACCAAGGTGATTAAATTCATTAACACAAATAATTTTCTTAGGAGATGGAGACTGATAAAGATGATGAAAAGAAGAAGAAAAAGGGTAAATTATCTACATTTGATACTTGGTAATGCCATTCTTGTTATATTTCATAATCATTATATTTCATTACACATTACCTTACAGCTCCAAAGTGTGGCTTCATCAAGGGAAATGAGAAAATTGTGAAGCTCCTGGACATAGTAAAACCAGAGATTGTGGTTTTGAAGGAGACCTGTATCACAGTAAGAACAAACACATTCCATTTTGGAGCTCACCTACCTACAACTGTCTCTCCTCAGTTATGAATAGCATGAGCTGGCATCTCTGGTTTTAACAAATCATTTAAAAGTATATAGCAGCCATACACAGACACTGTTTCAGATCATTTAATATTTTAATTGTATTTCAATACATCCAAATCAAAATTGTGTTGTCTACATAAAAAGTACATCATAAAGATGCTCTGACCTGATATCTCTTAGGTATCCTGTTGGATTCAGCATCTCATTCCCAAAATTGAAGATGGAAATGACTTTGGGGTTGCCATTCAAGTAAGAATATTTCCACTTTAATCACTAATTGCTGTAACGATCTATTACATGTCCTTGTATTTTATGTCCCGTTTTGATATTGTTGTTTTCCTCTTTCTCAAGGAAAAAATAGTGGAAAGGATAGCTGCTGTGAAGACCAAAGTGGAGGGATTTCAGACTAACATAAACAAGTAAGTGTAAATGTTTTACTTTTTACATTGCTATTGCAAGAATGGCATAACCCAAAGTGTGGGGCGGGCCCCACTAGTGGAGAATAGAGACAAATCGGGTGGGGTGCGATGATCAGGATATTTTTTTTTTTTTTAAATTATGCCTTTCTTTTTTTTGACAAGATTATAGATTCAAAACAAAATAACCACACACAAACATGAGTCATAAACAGACCAACATGAATTAAAATAGCATCTGAACCAGCGGACCCAGACAGGAAATGCAACGTGGAACCATTTTTTTTAACATTACCATTTTGCAGAGTTGATGGGGTCAGGTGGGGCTTGAGTGGGGAATGACAGAAAAAGTTTGAGAACCACTGGCCTAACTACATTCCTTTAATCTCTTCTGGTGATTTTAGATACTTTTCAGAAAGGGGGGATGCAGTTGCCAAAGCCTCCAAAGATACTCATGTGGTGAGATGACCATTTGTTACATTTTATGTGTACTGCAGCTTTTAGGTGTGCAGCTGCTGTTAAGGAATTGCGCATTACTAATAAAAGTAGTACTGGGTAGAATATGGCATGATTATAATGTGCTTAAAAAAAGCGTCAGCCAAATGTAATGTAATGTAATGTAATGTAATGCTTTACTTAGACTATTGTTTCCTTGTTCTCTCCCCTTCACACATGTACCACTAGATGGACTACCGTGCTTTGGTCCATGAGAAAGATGAAGCAGTGTACTCTGAGATCCGAGTGATTATCCTGGACATTCGTGGCTTCTATGTAAGTAATCAGGCTGGGTGGGTTCAAAGCTGAAATATGTTTGTTTCTATGATTCTATTGAGCAAAGAGAGAGAGACCAATCGCACCTCTTCAAACCCAGCTCTACAGGGCATCAATTTACAGCTTGACCACAATGACAAGAGTCAGATTGGTATGGCAGTCAAATATAGTGATGACATGTAATTCTGAAGCAACAGTGAATGGTATAGTAAATGGAAGTACAATGCACAGGAACACTGGAAATGTTACAGTAAACCATAGATCTTGCAGGCCATATTACTTTGAAGACCGGCATTACATTATTCATACGATCAGATGTTTTTTTGCTATAGCTTTTTGCTAACCCTTTCAATGTATTATGTTTAAGTAACATTTATTTTTCTTTCTAAGTAAGGCTATTTCTTAGTATTGCATTTTAAAGACTTTATTGAATGAAAATAACAATATGAATATGAACATCCTGACGATATGATTTGTATATTTTTGCCTAGGCTGAACTG
Organism: Alosa pseudoharengus; assembly: GCF_046254945.1. NCBI lineage: Eukaryota > Metazoa > Chordata > Actinopteri > Clupeiformes > Clupeidae > Alosa > Alosa pseudoharengus. Next base: position 19,201,534 of record NW_027468650.1, on the reverse strand, counting down.
TATGACATCATCAGCAAGAACCTGGAGAAAGTAACCAACCCAAAGGGAGAAGAGAAACCCTCCATGTACTGATTTTTGTTTGTTTAAACTGGGATTTTGCATTACCATTGACTACAATACCAACATAACTACAGTTTTTGTTGTTCTCTATTTCAATCAATTAAAACAGCCTTGGTACAGCGAAATGTTTATGATTTGGTCTTCTCATTACACAAACATTTATCACAAGCAGGGATGTGAGTTTCATTCAATCCCTCTATATCAAACAATTTAAAATGCACAGGATTTATACACATGATAGGCATAAATTAGAACCTTCATCGCCGAAAAAATCTGAGCAGTGTAAAGAGCCGTTAACACCTGTGGGGTATACTACGAAGCACTTTAGACATATCTAGGCTATGTAGACATATCGAGGCTTCACAAAGCCTTGACTCAGGGGTATACGTTAAGTGATACTACGATAGCAGTTATGTGATATTTGTCAAACTAGGCTTTCAGCTCAGATCTGTGCGCGTTCTCGGTGTTGGGATGACGTTGGCCAATCGTGAAACGTGGAGACGCACAAGACCGCCTATATTAAAAAAACAATTACTTTTCCACATTTATGAGCGATAGTGTAATCTACATTTAGTACGGTGTCTTGTGTAATCCTGCTGGATTTTCACATTTTTTTTTTCAAACTATCCATTTTCACACTTAGATGACATCATCATTTATATAATGCATAATTAAGACTGGGACTACTATCACTTGGGGGTCAGATGTGAGAAAACGCTGGTAAAGAGGGTATTTTGCCTAATGTTTGGGTGCTGATTCTGAATATCATATTTAGCTGATTATATTTTTTTAGTTTTAAACCTGCTAATTAGCATTTGTGGCCTAAAACTGGCAGGCAACACAGAATGGGTGAATAGGGTAAAAAATGTAACTCCTTGATATTCTTATGAAACTTTACTAGTTAATTATTTATGTAGAGACAATATTTTTTTGCATTACAAGTTTTCAGAAAATATATGTTTATGGATGTAATTTAACAATATCTCATTAATTATGCACTAATTTGCATACATTTCAATTACAGACATCTGAATATTGGATAGTTAACATTGAATCAGGTTTGCCTTCAGAACTTTTTTTGGATTCAGAGCCTTAAAAGAATGGCTTGTTCAAGCGCCAGTCCTAGGTTATGCTGATTTCAGTCATCCCTTTATCCTGAAAGTCCTGCAAGGGACTGATCCCTGTATTTCCAGATACCTGGTTTTGGTGACCAAGACGACCACATACCCGTTAAGACAAGTGGAGTGAACCAAGGGAAGTCCGCAGTTGATAAAGCAGTGGTCCCAAATGCAGGAAGTGGATGGGACCTTGTACCGAGCAATCCAAGCTCCTCCCAGGGATCCAGTGCTGCAGCTTTTACTGCCAAAGGTGTTGCGAGTTGAAGTGCTATCTAGCCTACACAACAACCACACGGCCATCTGTGGGTGGACAGTACCACAGATTTGATATGACAGAGGTGCTACTGGCCCCAGATGTGGCATGAGGTGCAAAAGTGGTGTTCTGAGTGTGAGCACTGTGTGGTTGCTAAAGCAAGACAACCCAAGCCAGAACCTTCTTGGGAAATCTGTTAGCCACTAAGCCTTTGTAGATAATCTCCATTGACTTTACTAGCACAGGACAAGAGAATGTTCTGGTAGTCACAAATGTTTTCTCAAAGTTTACCCAAGCCTTTCCCACCCCTGATCAGAGAGCTTCCACCGTAGCTAAGATTCTAACTGAGATGGTTCTATGTGTATGGCGTGCCAAGGAGAATCCACTCTGATCAGGGGCGCAGCTTTGAGGGGGAGCTGTTGAAGCACCTGTGTGACACCTACAGCATAACAAAGACTAGAACCACCACTTATCATCCAGAGGGGAACGGTCAATGTGAACATTTCAACAGGACACTTCATGACTTGCTCAGGACCATACCCCCTGTAAAGAAGTGTATGGCCCCAGTTGCTCCCAGCTCCTGTTCGCCTATAATACCACCGTGTACCAGTCCACACTGGAATGGAATTGGCACACACTATAAGATCAGGCCGTATGGGGAAGAGGGCCCCCTTAAGACGTTCCACTCATAATACTGCCGGACAGCATTCAAACCTCTTCCACCAGTCTGTTTCACATGAGTTCTCTGCCAGTGTAGCAGAAGTAAATATTCTCCCCGTCCCCTTCAGGCCTTGGCAGTAGATAGGTATGCAGGACGGTGAACTTTAAAGCCAGGTGTGTATGTGGAAAGGCTGACCTGCAGCGCTGGTGCACACGCCCACCCGTGGGTGGTGATCATCCTGCAGCGCTGGTGCACACGCCCACCTGTGGGTGGTGATCATATACGTCGCTTCCTCTCTGGGAGAACAATGCCGGTCATTTGAATTGTTTGGCGCATGGGTGCTTGTGGTTGTTGTTGTTGGAAGAACATGGCTTTATTCTTAATTCTAAAACTTCATTGCTTCTCTCGCACGCCCGGCCTGTTGGCTGTGGATAACCCGTTGCTTTTAAAGAGAGCAAATGCACATGGTTTAGTGTCTGAGCAATGTTTTCCCTTGAGTTATTTGTTTTTTGTATTAGTTCAGGCTGTGAGAGGGCCATCTGTGGTTTGCCTGTTTGTTTGTACCTTATATTCTTTTGTTTGTTAATTTTGCCAACTGTTACTCAACTACCCATTCCTATGACACACCTAGTGGTGTACTGTGTTGCCTGTACTATTATAGATTATTTCCAAGACAAATTTATCTTAAGGTAGACAATAAAATGACATGGCAGGTCATGGCAGGAAAGCATCAAGAAAAGCAAAGATCATTTTTGACATAGGCAACAAGGGAGGTGTTTTTACACTTTTCAGACACTCAAAGTTTGAAAACTATGGATATTGTTTTAGAACCAACAACCTTTCTACATTATCTGGGGGTTTTGTGTGCAAAAAGTGGAATTAATTGTCAAAAAATTAGAAAAAAAATCACTTTTCAGACTAGATATAATCACTTATTTTAAAACATACAGATAAAAACACTAAAGATGGATCGTGAACATTTGAAGACAAAAAATCTTGTTCCTTAGACTCTATATTAGCAAAATATGCAAAAAAATCAATTTTTACATGAAAATCCAGCGGGACCCTATTTCCAAACACAGCTGTACTAACTGTGGTCATTTTTAGTGTCTAACCTATAACATCAAATAAATTGATTGTCATCAGATGTTGTATGGTATGCACGTCCATAGTGGCATATTTGCACGCACAACACAATTAAAGCGCATTGGAGATCCAAAATGTTTGTAGAGGCGGAGCTCCACCTGTAAGATATATGACAGAATCCTACACGTGAGAACTTCGTTTTTCAAGACAATTGATTAGTCAGTGGGTGGTAGATTACACGATTTGAGCTATAACTTATAAGCTATAACTCATAACGCGACCAGGTTTAGTTGCGAGCATAAGATACCATGGTGATATAGCGACACTAAAACAGATCCACTTTTGTGTCACAGCATACCCTGGCTTTGAGGGCAACATACCTCGCTAATCGAGATTCGTAGTATACCCCACAGGACCGGTAACTAAAAACTTAATTTTGCTGTTATTGTTAAAGTATTACTCTAGTTCATATGAATGGCCATGAACACACCGAATACTGTAACAACGACATGAATGTCACTTTCAGAGCGATTCCCCCCCCCCCCTTAAATCTTAAACAATTTTAAAGACCGATTTATCAACATGAGGAGAGACTTTCCTTGTTGTTGATCAGTGTGGATGCTTGTGGAGTCATATTGTCATAGTCACAGTTAGGCTTATAGTGACTGTTCCTGGTGTGAACAGCCCTTAATTCATATTGTGGGAAATGATCAAGCAAGCCCCTTCTGGTAAAAAGATTGAGAATAATACCTATATGAAACCAGGGCAAGTAAAAACAATCAGTCTGGTTCCACATTGGGCACAAATGAATTTATTCATAACAAAACCAAGACTCTCAGCGGTGAAAGGAGCCTCTCCATAATCTGACACATAATCCAGCCTATTTACAAATTATGAATCAGTCCAAATTAAAATTCCAAGGCTCCACTAGAAAAAAATTACAAATTACAAAAAAACATAAATGAAAATAAAAACAAGTATAAATGAATGAGGGAAAAAGCAAGTACAATTTCTTTTAAAAAAAAGGCGCACATCAAACGTCTGGGCCTTCACCTCCTGGAATAAGCTACAAAATGAAAAATAATCAGTATTGAAAAAGGCCAACACAGACATTTACATTACGTTTACATTACATTTTACCGAAGCGACTTACATGTTAAGTATTATATTGCAAGGTCATTATTATTGTCCCAACTCGGGGTTAAGTGCACAACGGTGGAAGCTGGGAATTGAACCCACAACTTTTCAGGCTACAGCATCCTTAACCGCTATACATTGTAAAATAATGAAACTTTGTGATTTACATATTTTTCAAACTTACCATTGTAATGTTGTTGCCATTTAGCAGAATCTGGTCCAGTTTGGTTATCCTCCTACCTTCTGGTGTGATCTCACTGAAGAAAAGATGGTTGTAATTTGAAATAAGTCATATAAAAGGGACATTTATTTTCTGTTTTATGACTGCAAATGTAATCTATAAATTATACTTACAATTCTGTAACATCCTCCAGCACCATGTCTAAGAGTGATTGTCAAGGAACATTTTGGAAGTATTGTAACAGATTCTGTTTTATCTTTGCCCTACTCAAGTGCCTACCTACCTGCAAGTCAATCTCCATTCAAAACATCCATACATAAAATACAAATTACATAAAAGGATACTGACAAAATCATCAAAACCCAATAAGGTGCCGACAATCTCTTTGTCATTCTTCATGACGATGTGAATTCTGGAACCAATACATTTGTCCACAAGTTCTGTTGAGACAAGAGAAAAGGAAAATACCTATCGTGTTCTCTGCTTGGTGTAATGGAATGTCTGATGAAGCTTGAGATTTTTTATTTATTTGCATTGCTGGTTACTTTTGCTTCAGCATTTGAACATATGATTGCCGCTGCTCCACATAGCTAGTGGGTTGTGTAGCAATGCGATTGGGGTGGGTATTAGATAACATGGCACAGTCAAGCCAAGGGTCCCATCCAATCTTGGGGTAATGTATTTCTCTGCCCTTCTCCTCATAGAGAAATCATAGCTCTACAACTTATTGGCCTAGGTATATAGGTATAAAAAAACGTTATTTATACAGCTCAAAGCGTGTTGCGTGTACTGTAGCTCAACTTTACAAAGCCTGACAAATGCGACGTTAGTAGCTCTTCGGCGAGCTGCAAGTTAGGCTATATTCATTGGTTGGATTCACTTGAAGTAAATGACAAACATTTACATTTCCACGCTTATTTCATTTGGATGAAGTACTCTAGACTAGAAGTTCACGTCAATGCGCAGCTTCATAGGCTGCAATCAAAGAGTCTTCGCCGCACACCTAACGTTATCGGTATCTCACATTGGTTTCGCTAACTTTGCTAGCTAACCGGGGGCTCTGAGAACACTATTCTCAATAACTTGCTTTACACCAGAATAACATAGAAGTTTGACGGAGCTGTTTAACTCTTCATACGAACATATAGCAAGCCATTTCCCCTCGATTCACGGAGGAAAGCAAACGTACCTAGTGGAAGCAGTTGAGAAGGATTGGTTGCAGGTGTTGCCGCCATGATGGAAAGTGTTCAAGACTGTATAATCAATCAAAGATCTAACTCTGTCGAACGGTAGGGATACTAAACGGTAACTGATATAATCGATTCAAAGGCGGAAACTCTCTCTGTAGGCCGACAGTAGATCTGATAAATGTTTCCAATATAACCAGAGAAAATTGGGGTCAAAAATAACAACCCGTCTCCTTAACCACTGAAGTAGTCTGAACATTCAGTGCTGATCAGACAGGGGATCAATCTGACAGGGAAAGGTGACAGTCTGACATTGCCTGTACACGGTTCGGTTTCTTAATACACCAGAGAATCCGTAAACGCTATTACACTATTAATACACAATTAATTAACTATTAACTATTAACTATTAATCAGTTCAGTATTTTCCCTTAGTTGCAAGCAGAGAATGTCTAATAAGTAGACGGGCTCTGGTTGCAAACCTTGCATTGCACATCATGTTCGAAGGATGGCGCTGCACGGAAGAGAAAAATAATGGGTGACGTCATGCAAACCCCATCAGTCACACGAAGCGGAAGCGCAAACCTGTTTCTTGTGACTGCGAGCTTGAAAACAGCCATCGAGTATCGCAGAGGACTGTCACTGTTTTCTGTGCACACTTGGTACTTTACAGAATAACAAGATAAAGACAGCTAACGTAACAAGGGCCATGGAATCACATGGCAAGGATGAGCTGAAAGGGCCCGTGCTACATATCGTGGTGGTTGGATTTCATCACAAGAAGGGTTGTCAGGTATGGGTTACGTTAGACTCGCGGCATGTCACTAGGCTCATCATTAGCTTGTCTACAGTAGGTAGCTGACTTTAAAACTTTTGGTCAGATTATCAAAATTGAGTATAAGGGTGTTCATTTTACGCTGTTGTTGGAAAAGAGTTTGGCCATGTTGTGTAACACCATCGTTGAAATGAAAAAGTAAACAAATAGCAATCCATAGAACTAGCGACTGCTATGTTGGTTGGTTAGCAGTTTAGGGAATGAATGATACCATAAGATGATAATCTGGATCTATGTACAATGTTATGCATCCTTCAAAATAGCGTACTTCCTTGGTGTTTGTCGACACAGTTTTTAGTGGGGTAAACATTAAACTGCAGCAACTGGTTTTAGTGGTGTGTTACATTCTAGCATGTAATTGAGATCACGTGGGTTTTGCAACAGTGCAGGATGGAAATACAGCTATTACAGTCCTCTATCACATAATTGCATAAAGTGTCCATTGATGGAAATATTTAAAATCCTAATTTACTCCATATCACACAGTAACCAGGGATGGTGGTCCGTCGCTCTTTCGCCCTTTGGCAAGATTTGCACTCTGGATTATGTAATGGAATAAATATGTCACTATAGCCATTCATTGTAAATACAAGTCATGACAGCGTAAGGACAAGGAACCAAGAGCAGTGAAGTTACTTGTTATTAACGAGACTGGCCCTAGCACTACAGTTACAGTCATGTATCGGTAAACACGCAGCTTATCAAATGTAGACATTGATCAACGTGTCTATCGTGACGTTGCTCATAATATTTATCAGGCTAATTCGTGCAACTAGTTTGTCTAGAAACTGACTTAAACATCCACTGTAAACTTTATTGTAGCGACGCAGTAAGAAGGCAGATCATTAGTAAACGTGTGTATTGTAAAGTTCAGTAATGCTCCACTGTAGAATCAACCCATCAAGAGGAGATGCCTGGGCCTGGACATTGTCATAGGCATAGACATTTGACTTTTCATTATTGGGAAGCTACAAATGCATGCAATTTTAGGATAAATACATATATAATTGTGTGAGTGTGTGTGTGTGTGTGTGAGAGAGAGAGAGAGAGAGAGAGAGAGAGAGAGAGAAGGAGAGAGAGAGAGAGAGAATGATAGTGTTCTCAGCTGTTATTTGCCATCTGTGCCTTTCTTTTGTAAATGGGTCTTAGGCTAGGTTTGCACTGGGTGTGTTTTAGGTTTGGTCATGGGGGGCAGCACAGCTGTTGGCCACTTACCTTAATAAAGTCCTGCCCTGGAGATGGTCTGACCCCCTGCTGATCATCTACACCCTCTATTGTATGTGATTAGACCTGCTGAGTGGAGGGACTGCATTGTTTAATCTGGCCTCGTTTCAGAGAGGGAGAGAGATAGAGGGAGAGGGAGGTATTAGCTTCCACCTGATAGGGGTTACGGGCCTCCCTCAGAGTATCAAGAGATTAGGTTTGTCTCCCGGTTAGACTCTTCTCCCTCCCGATCCTTTTCAATCTAACAGTCTGTATCTATTCCATTTTTTCGGCCTGTTTTGCTCGCTCTACCACTTTCTTTTATCAGTCCTCTCTCTCTCTCTCTCTCTCTCTCTCTCTCTCTCTCTCTCTCTCTCTCTCTCTCGCTATCTCACTATCTGAGGTAGAGTTTAGGCTGAGGCTAGCATGGTCTTTCTATTACTCCAGCTGATCAACCGTACAGGCCACTAGACTCTGTCTTTGGTACACGGGTGTATGATCATATTTCCTATCAGAGGCAGCAAAAGACGCACAGTTCGCACACACACATCATACATGCTGTACGTGTGTGTGTGTGCGTGTGCGTGTGTTTGTGTGTGTTAGAGACAGAGAGCCAATTCCAACTCATGTATTATTGACATCTGTCCAGTGGTCTCTTTCAGAAGAGGTCAAAATAAAAAGAATCCAAGTGCAATGTGAGGCAGCAGCTATAACGTTCTTGCATTGTTGATACCTGTCTGTAGACTACTGTCTGTAAAGTGGGAGTGAGTGAGTGAGTTAGTGACCAAACTTGTCCTGAGATGTTTTCTATTTAGTGAGTGATAAGTCCCCGATGTCTATGATGGCCAACACATTGGAAACTGGACACCTCGTCTATAATGGGTTGGTGAGCTTTATTGTGTTGGCCACAAACAACCTTATTTTAGCATTATTTTACTCCCACCCAAGAGCCATCAAAATGAGCATCTTCATTGTTCAGTGTGAATTGTTCAACTTCAAAGTAGTGAATAAAATAATTAAAAACTTAAGAACCTTACTAACATGTGACTGAGAACTGCAAAAAGGCATTCTGATCTATGTTTCTTTCTTTAACCAATCCACACATAGTAACAGGACAAGCTATTCAAAAATATAGAACCTCTCTCGTTGTGATTTTGTTTTGGCCAGGTGGAGTATTCGTATCCTCCCATCATCCCTGATGAGGGCCATGACAGCAGTCTCCTTCCCGAGGAGTGGAAGTACCTCCCCTTCCTCTGCCTTCCGGATGGGGCACACAACTTCCAAGAAGGTGAGTTTGGACCAGAATCAGAGGAAAAATAGAAGATTAGTAGATTAGGTCATCTGTGAATGTGTTTTTTTTTTTCATCTGAAAGCCTAGATGCTTTTAATAGACTATTTAACAGACATCAGGCTTATATAAATAGTGGTTTGCAAGTAACTGTTGACTGTAGATTACTCAGAACCTCCACACTGCTACTTGCTCATGGTGCTTCCTCTGTTCCTGTTGTTGGGATGTGTCAGAGAATATTCACTCCAATGCCACAATGCCACAAATCTCTGTATGTTTGACTTCATCGGTCTATGTTGAGGCTCACCAAAAGCTTGGTATTTGGGAGAGGCGGGTTTAAATGATGGATGTTGCATGTCAGTTTGAGGGTATATGGTCATGTGAAGGACAGACAAACACACCTGTCACTCTCCCATAGCTGCCCAGGATATGCACTAGCCTAAGATGTTCTGTGGTTTGAGATTGGTTCACCCCTTTTGCAGCATGATAGCACCTGTTAGCATTTTAGCATGCTTTTATTTGTGCCAACTGTGTTGTTGTTTTTGTTGTTGATCCTTGCAAGGCTTGCATAGATAGTGTGCTGGTTTAAAACCAAAACATATTGTTGTTTCTGGTTGTTTTAATAGACTGTTCTATGGTGAAACATGACCAGATGATGGCTATATTAAGAGGTGTCCTCTCAGTTGTTTAATAACTAAAAGGAACAAAGCTGTAGGCTAGGTCCCATGATGAGGAGATAGCTTAGCAGAGAAGCTCTCTGCTGTGAGTGATGCATTGAGCTGTGGGCAGGCTGAGGAACTAGAATCTAAAAAAAACATGAGTTTCTCACAAGACTAAATAAGGATGCAGGAATTTGTGGCTTTGAGGACAGAGGCCTATTCACTCATGAATGAAGCAGAAGGTTCTCTACCACTCTGCCCACACACGCTGTAGAAGATGTTAGTTGAACTTATTGATGTATAGGAGCATGGTTTTACACACATAGGTTATATGCACTCAGTAGTGGTTCCTGAGTGATGCTGCCTCTTGTGCAAGGTCTTCCTAACTGTGTTCTGACCTCAGCTGTCCCTGTGTCATGGGTTTGTTTTCCCTACTGAAATTAAGACTCTGTTCAGTGATTTGGAAAAAGATGGAAATGAAAACATGAGTGAATGAGCACACATGAAACACTCCAAAGTACATTTGCCCATTTCCCTGACATCTGAGTCTCCTCTCTTCTACTGACTATCTTGTTTGTTCCTGTTTTATTTTTTATCACTATTTTTTTTTATTTTAAAGGTTGTATCAGCGATTTCAGGCCCAAAAAAGGCCCAAACATAAATGACCACATTCGTCTAATCTTTCCTAACGATTCGCTAGCTGGCTGCCCCATAAGCAGGACGTCAGTAAAACGCGTCTCTGGAGGCAGCCTAGGCTCCGAGATCTGTACACAAAAACAATTGCTACCAACAAGTGTTGGCAACCACTTAAAGGCAAAATAAAGTGTTCCAACCAATAACTGACGAGATGCACATTTAGGAGAGTTTCAATTGCACGGGAGACAGGGGGAAGGAGTAGCAAGCTAGCTCTCTGTTTTGTTTGACCATCAACAGAAGTGATGTTACCCCACAATCGCTGATACAACCTTTAATTGTCTGCCTTACAATCTGTGTTTTTACCAATTTTTAAAAAATGTCTTCCTGGTGCTGTACTGTGTCAGGACAGCTGTTCTACACAGTACAATCTGCTGTTGGATCTGTGTGTAACAGAATCTTCCTTTCAGAGATTTTCTTTTGTTGTTGACACTCACATGTTGGCCCGAAAGGTGTTCACTGACCAATCTAGTCTGATTGGTTAACAACATAGTTTGACCTACAGTATGTGCTCCTGACTCCTAAACACCGATCCTTTTCCTTTAAGCTGTTTTGAGTCATGCTTTTGTTGATGCCATAAAGGTCAAACAAGAAACTCAAGTTTAATGACCTGACTAAAGTTCTCTTTTGAGCTTAGTTGTCTTATTGTTATGGTGCTGAATGATACATTCCACTGGGTTTTGTTTGTTTCAGACACCGTTTACTTTCATTTACCACCCCTGGATGGAGAGATGAAATGTGTCTATGGTGTTTCCTGTTACAGACAGATAGAGGCCAAGGTAAATGTGCTATACAGCACAACTCTTAAGAGGTACTAGTATTTCAATTCCATTCACATGTTCATGTTCCATTCACATGTTCTTAAAAAGCTCCCTCTTGTTCCAGGCTCTTAAGGTGCGGCTGGCAGATGTTACCAGGGAAACGGTGCAGAAGAGTGTGTGTGTCCTCAGTCGAGTGGTGAGTCAGCTGACAGACAGCCTTATGACAATTGGTCTCTCTGTACGTGTGCATGTGTGCGCGTGCGTGTGTGTGTGTGTGTGTTGTGTGTGTTTGTGTGCGTGCATGCGTGTGTGTGTGCGCTTGTGTGTGCGTGCGTGCATGCATGCGTGAGAGGGTTCAGACCACACAGATAGAAGTAATGTGTGGTTTGTGTAGCTACCTAGCCATTTTTATATTTATAATTTTCATTCATAATAAAGGCTTTTTTTTTACTTTAGGCCTGTGAATCATCATAGGTCACCATGCGGTGGCAGGCCTTCTCATGGCCATGTCCTTCACAACAAATCCCATGCTTGTTGGTAATAAATAAATAAAAAATACTGTAGATGTCATAGCCAAACTAATAATCTTCATGAATCACTTTCAGTTTTGAGTTTAGGGGAGATTTAACAACATATATTCAGGGTGTTTCAAAGGCATATTAATGTATGGGTGTACTATGCACGGCTGTTGGCATCTGCTAAAGGTAGAAAAAAGTCAGCTTATTAACAACCTAATAACACTGTATTACAACTTTGTTGCTCTGCCATTTTATGGAGCTCATAGAAAGATTTAATCTTATTCCATAAATATGAAGTTGCTTGTCGTGAAATACCGGCCAGGCTGTTGTGTGGATGAGTTTATTGGGACATGGATGCGAGAAAAGTCTCGTCCAGAAGGAATGCTCAAAATGTACAGTGCAGGAACAGCTGCCAACGAGTGGTTGAGAGATCTGTTTGAGGGATCCTGTTGCTTGCAAGTTGCTGAGTTTTCAGCTCAAGCTCTGATTTTGTGTTCCCTTACTCACACATGCCTTCCTCAAATGTAGATCAATATGTTTATGTCATGATATTTAGCAGAGGCTTTTGCTTAAAGCGACTAACAATGCATAGCCCCTGGAAGTATGTTGACAACCCTACTTTACCTGTTTTACCTGATTTTTCCACTAATTTATTAGTAAATATGGTGTGTTGAACTTGTTGAACTGTTTGGCATGGTATATGAGGAAGAAACTACCTGCACATCAAAAGTTCAGGAAGCATGTTGAAGGGAGCATTATGGTCAGGGCTGAGTCACTGTGTGTGTGGTTACCGAGTGTATCCATGTGTGTAAAGTGGGATGTGGTGCATGGACAACAGCGACTATCAGCAACATTATCAGCAACAATATGTTAGCTACTACGACATCATCTTTTTACAGGGAAGTCACTGTTGTGTTGTTCCTCTCTCTCTCCCAGCCTTTGTATGGCCTCCTCCAGGCCAAGTTACAGCTCATTACTCACGCTTACTTCGAGGAAAAAGATTTCTCCCAGATATCCATTTTAAAGGTATGCATATACTGTACATCCAGTTGGTGCACATGTAAAATATCTTACAACTGTTGTTGTTGTGATTATTGATTTTTACCAAGTAAAAAACTTGTTTTACAAGTATTTTCTACTCTGCATCTCTCTTTCTTGCTCTCCCTCACTCACACCCTCACTCCCTCTCACTCTGTCTCTGTCTGTGCAGGAACTGTATGAACACATGAATGGCTCTTTACGAGGCTCGTCCCTGGATGGATCACAGGTGTACTTGGGTAAATCTATTTCACCGTCCTCATTTGACACAAAACACCATCACACAACAATCCATGAGAGCCTGGGGAGGAGAGCCTGTTAACTGCTGGTAGACCATTTAAGAGCTGTGTTAAAGTCATTTCCCAGTCCAGATAAGCAACAAAGTTACTCTGAGTTACTCTCAGTTGCTCTGAGCTATGAACAACTAAATGAGCGATAAAGATCTTTACCTGCAATTGGGTCCTTGCCAGGGTGCTATGTGAGATTTGGTTGAGGGTGGGGGTTGCCAGAAAGGGCAGAGAGTCTGCAGATCAGGGTTTCAGGGCCAGAGGCGTTTGTTATAAAACATTCAGGGGGAAGGACGAGGTGAGCAGGTGCTGCTGGGTGGCTTTTATGTGTGTGCACAGTCTGCCATCACTCTAACAGCACAATTGAGAAGTGTTGAGAAGGGTTCAGACATTCAAGCCCCTCTCTCTGTTTAATTGTTGCAGGGCTTAAAGTGTTCAGGCACCGTGCCTGAATTCAGGCGTGAGCTGGTATGCTTAAGATTTGAAAATAGGCAATGAGACTACAGTATATATGACGTCCTCATAAATGTCTGATAACTTCAGGCACAGCCATTTTTATTGCTTTAAACCCTGTTGGTTGTCTGTAAAGCCTGCAAGTTCTCATTGTAAATTCTCAGTGTTATAACAGTAATTAACCTTGATACATCATGTCTAAAACAATGGCATTTGTTCCTTGATTAGCAAAGCTAAGCTAGTTATTGGAAAGAAAACAAAAAACACATCTCATCATTCAGTTAGATTTAGAAGTTTAGAAGCACAGGTTTGACAGTTCTGTCAGGTGAAATAATGTCTCATGTCTGTTCTCCCCCCATGTTGCTACAGGACTGTCTCCAAGAGATTTAATATTGCACTTTCGACACAAGGTAATCCTCCCATTTCTTCAAACCCATGCTTCTGCTTCATCCCTGACAGATTTTTTTTTTCTGCCACAAAGTACTTTACAGTCGTGCAACCGGTTGTTCAGTCCAGGGCTTTCTGAGTTGTGTTAATTCCATAAGAGTCTCTGTAATGCCCTTTCTCTTACTCTGTCCCCCAGGTCCTAATTCTTTTTAAACTCATTCTCTTAGAGAAGAAGGTAAGACCTCCTAGTTATATGTATATACTTGAGTTTGATGTATTACTTCAAGAATATTCCTTGCCGTGTAGAATTAGATTCCTTTTGGATGCGCTTGATAGAAATCTTTCCTTTTTCTAAAAGAAAGCAATTACCAGGCTCTGAATTAGTGCAGATTTCTCATGGAGTTCAATCAGGCTGGTAATTAATGACTTATTATCTCATCCTGCAGGTCCTATTCTATGTGTCTCCAGTGAACAGACTTGTTGGCGCCCTAATGACTGTGCTGTCCCTTTTCCCTGGTAAGCTGCTAGACACTCTGTAATAAAGATGGCACAGCAGACCAAATAGCCAAAAAATGAATGATTGTGGTGGGATTACATTAAAGTCTGTAGCTTGGAGAAGATTTGTTCTTATTTTAAAGTGGAGGAAAGGAAACGGTACAGTAATGTGCTTTTTTTCTCAATCACAGTCTGTGCTCCTTTGTGTTTTCCTTTAGGCATGATTGAGCATGGCCTGGCCGACTCCTCCCACTACAGGCCGAAGAGCAGCGTGTCTGAAGAGCTGCCCCCGGTCATCGAGGTAGTACCAGGCGCTGAGGAGTTTGTGTCTGTGTCGGTCACAGATATCGCCAATGCCACACGCGAGCTGGAGGGGGCCACAGACACCCCGAAAGCCACACCCTCTCCTGGCAGCCCCGTCAGGGAGGACCCCCATCTCCTGAAACCGCCCCAGCGCACCTCGCCGGACTCGTCCGAGAGCGACTGGGAGACGCTGGACCCCAGCGTGCTGGAGGAGGCGCAGCAGAAGGAGGAAGAGGAGGAGGCCGGTGGGGGGTCGGGGCCAGACATCAGGGAGAAGGACTCTGAGGCCTTTGAGCCCAGCTTGCCCATCACGGTGCAGCCACAGTCGAATGCAGGCGGGCAGGGCGTGATCACCCAGGGGCTGCTGTCTGGTTTGGAAGAGGACCAGCATGGCCTGCCTCTCGCCATATTTACTAAGGTAAGTGAGGGACATGCACATTTGCATGTGCACACAATCAAAATCAACCACTCACATGGCTCAGGTATGCAATGAAATTCAAACATCCATGGCATTTATGAAAAGGTATTTGAGATATTGTGAAATAAATTCAAGAAGTGTATCAATGTTTTGTATAACATTGAAACTGTTTGAAAATGGCTTATAATCTATTAACATGTACAGCTAAACTTGACTCACATTTAGAGAAGTTACACAGCAAGTCTCTAGTGTCTCCCATCTCAGATCATATTGCACTGTGTTAACTTTGATATGCGTTGCCAGGGTTACCTGTGCTTGCCGTACATGGCCCTACAGCAGCACCATCTGCTCTCAGATGTGACGGTGCGGGGCTTTGTTGCTGGGGCAACCAATATCCTCTTTCGTCAGCAGAGGCACCTGAGTGACGCCATAGTAGATGTGAGTCATCCTTTTCTCCTCTTCTCTTGTCTTCTCCTCTCTCCTCTTCTGTTCTCTTTTCCTCTCCTCTTCTCTTGTCTTCTCCTCTCTTCTCTTCTCTTCTCTTTTCCTCTCCTCTTCTCTTGTCTTCTCCTCTCTTCTCTTGTCTTCTCTTCTCCTCTCTTGTCTTCTCCTCTCTCTTCTTCTATTGTCTTCTCCTCTCCTCCTCTCTTGTCTTCTTCCCTCCTCTTCACAGAGACTGCTTGTCATGGTCATCAAGCCATTCAAAACTATCAGTGCTGAAATTGTGTTTCCCAGTTTCAGCTGTTTTATTGTAATGCACAAGACACAGTTTTTGTTTAACTGTGGCACTTTGACCCATTGATTTGAGCCCATGACGATGTGTTTAGGTGGAGGAGGCCCGGATCCAGATCCAGGACCCGGAGCTGAGGCGGCTACTGAGTCTGACCACAGCTGACTTGCGCTTTGCAGACTACCTGGTCAAGCATGTGACCGAGAACCGCGAGGACGTCTTCCTGGATGGGACCGGCTGGGAGGGAGGCGATGAGTGGATCAGAGCGCAGTTCAACCTTTATGTGCTCTCTCTGCTTTCCTCCACACTACAGCAAGGTAATGACACACACACACACACACACATATATATATATATATATATATTAGGGCTGTCAAAATAACTGATTCATTTCGATTAATTAATTTCAGAAAAAATAACTGATTAAAAAAATGAGTGCAGATTAATCGATTCCGTATGACCTTTGACCCCGAGCCGTTCTAGTCAGCAAAAATTAGACTGTAAAATGAAGGAGAGAGAAGAAAACGTGCTGCCTGAATCATTGGTTGGAACATTTACTTTTAAAAAACGGCCTGATGGTGTTGATAAACAAATAAAGTGTTGAAAATAAAGTCCTCTGCAATGTCTGCAGCAAGGAAGTTGCATATCACTGGAGTTCATCAACTCTATAGTCGCACATCAATGCAAAGAAATAAGTGTTGACATTGAGGGGAGTGTTAATTTATTTTCATTGTGTCCCCTAGGTTATATCTGTGGCCTGAAATGCCTTGTATGTGAAAAAAAACTTCTTCCCGAAGCACTTTTGAATTTATTTCCTCAGCATATTAGGTCATATCATAGATTATTATGGCAATTATTTGAACAATGAAAATAATAATAAAAGAGTCTTTGAACTTTAATGTCACTAATGCTGATTATTCAATGATTCATTTGAATTTAAATATTTTCAATACTTTCACAGCAAAAATTATATATGCAATTAATTTAGATTAATTAATCACAGAGTATGTAATTAATTAGATTAATTTTTTTTAATCGATTGACAGCCCTAATATAAATATATATATGTACACACGCACACACATGTGCACACGTATGCACACTAGAAGTAGAACTATTGGGTAGTAGGAAGTTAGGAACATATAATGTAATAATGTAGGGCATACAAGGAAAATAGGTAGATAGATAGATAGATACTTTATTGATCCCCAGGGGAAATTCAAGATAGCATATTAAACTCCAATTTATTTGTTAAGATGGAACAGAATGTTACTTCTGCATCCACCCATCATCCACTAATTTTGTGCAGATTCCTGGGCAAACAACTTGCAAGCTACAGTAATCATCCACATTCTCTTTCAGTTTTCTTCCAAATTGTGTTCAATTCTGTTGGTCCTTGGAGCTGGTTAGTTTAGTTTCAGCACATGGTTGACATTGTTGTGTCCTGTCTTTCTTTCTTAATGTGTTTGGCAACCATACCACTAAGTGTCAGTGTAAAGCCTCAAGTTGTATGTACTGTATGCAAGCGGAAACCTCCAATGTTGAAATATGAATCCAACACGGAAGTGCCAAAACCTGCAGTTCCTCAAATGGCCACCCGAGGCTGGCTTCAGAAGGGAGTCAGTCCCCAATACCCATAGACCTCTTTGGTAAAAATGTAAAATTTTACTGCAGTAATAAATATGTTTACAGCTTCGTTCCACTTTTTCATAATTTATTTTAAATTATATAAAGCCATAAAATTATGAATGGAATATGAATTGGCTGAGAGTTGGTCCTAGTCAGGAAATTCCAAGCCAACACATGTTGAGCTTCAAATCTGCTTTTCAGAAAATCTATGGGTGACGTCACAGAAGGTTTGTCCACTTTCTGTCTTTTTCACAGTCTATAAATAACATTTTAGTTGGAGATCACATACTGTACCTCTTTTGCCACAATTTTAAATAATTTCTTGAGGTCTCAATGAAACATCAGTCACACTTGGGCCAAAATACCAAAAGGAAGAAGCACCACAAAGCCAAGTTAGAACTTCTCTAATTCTTCATTAAAGGTGCACAAATTCTATGCTACACTAGCCTAATGCTACACATCATACATTTAAACACACATTTTTGCTACAGTTGCTGCAGTATATTTGTGTATATTATAACACATTCACACACCTGTATGAAATGATGTTATGTAACTTGTCTCTGTAGAAGAAAGGGACAATACAACACATCAGTTGCACATTCTCAAGTTCCTAATTAATGAATAATTTAGATCAACATGACTTACTTAATGGACAAGCAACAGCCACAAATAGAACATTTACATTCACGAGCAACAGCCACAATTTATGCTAAATTCCTTGGACATTGTTTTAGAACTCTCAGAAGGGAAACACAATCTTGAGGAATTGTAGTTAAAGAAGTTACTAGTTATAAGAAAGGTGAAAAGTCAGAGTCCTCGTTGAGACTATCTGTCTGTCTGTCTGTCTGTATCTCTGTCTGTCTGTCTGTCTGTATCTCTGTCTGTCTGTCTGTCTGTTCAGCCCTTCATCCATCCATTCTAAATCATTCCTCTTCCATTGGGCTGCCTTCACTTTGAAGTTACATAACTGGAGGTGCACATACAAAAGACTTAAGGGCAAATGGGAGAATCCTGCCCAAATTTATGAACATCAATAAAGTAGAGGGACGACAAAAATAGTCTTCAACACACCTATTCACTCTTCTTCCCCACACTTCAGAATAATGATAACGTGTAAACAAACACACACACAAACACACAAACACACACACAGATGTACTGTCATGGCTCACACTGACCTAGCCGTTCGCTGTTTTTGCCAATGCCATTGAGATGCATGTTTCACTGATATTAGTTCATCTTAATTAATTCATGTGTGTAATGAAGCTTGGCCCTCTGCTCCATCCAGATAATGAGAAGCTGTTGGCTGATTATGGAGCTCCATTCGTCTCAGCCTGGAGGATCACACACAACTTCAGAGTGTGGTACAGCAACAAGCACCCAGCCATGACTGAGATTACACCTGGGTAAGATATTGGGAATGGGTGGTGGTAATGACATAGCCCTTAGATTCCAGACCCAAATCCGAAAGATTAAGGGTCTGGCCACGAATATTGTAATGGCCCAACTCGAGGGGCGTCACCAAGCATGCATTTGAAAATCTCACTGCACACAATTGGATAACACTATATGACCAATGTTTACTGACTGATTCTGGACTTCGACGCAATTGGATAACACTACAATTGTCATCTGTTTAGCTTGCCTCTGGCCTGCCGATATCAGATACACAGATGTGATTGGTTCCCCGCGATGCAAGGGGCAAAAGTAACATGCATCATTACTCATTGCCAGAGTCTCTTGCTGAGCAAATTGATATTGTGCTCCTGCGAGAACTCTGGATTCCCAGGGTAGTAATACAAATAACAATAACAAAAATATAGCCGCAAGCGGCAATGGCGGGCCCGAGCACCTGCGGGCCGCAACCTGTGACATGTCGGAATCCAACAAAGCACCGACGTGGTGCGTTTGTGAAATGTACATATTTGATGCGTGTGCTATTTGTTTTTGCATTTTATTTTCTGCCACATGTAATTGCCTGGCCAGGTGGGGGCGCAATACAAGGCAGGCCCATTGGGTGTCATCATAATCATAATATATATTAACCTGAGAAATTTCAGACCATTCATTTTAAGCAAAGAACATTTCTGATACACTTTTTGGTTGGCCAGATGATGGCGCTATGTTAGGCATGGAAATTACACATGTGAATAGCATCACAATAATGATATCCACATTTTTTGTAAACTTTCAGATCAATCACTTAAGGCATTGTCCATTTTCTGGCACATTTCCTGCTTGACCAGGTGGTGGCGCTATGCCAGGCAGGCCCATTGGGTGTCTGGATATCATCATAATTATAATATCTATTAACATGAGAAGTTTCAGACCATTTATTCAAAGCATAGAGCATTTCTGGCACATTTCCTGCTTGGCCAGATGGTGGCGCTATGCTAGGCCTGTGAATTACGAATGTGAATATCATCACAATAATGATATCTGATATTTTATAAAGTTTCAGATCAATCACTTAAGGCATTGTCCATTTCTGGCACATTTCCTGCTTGGTCAGGTGGTGGCGCTATGTCAGGCAGGCCCATTGGGTGTCTGGATATCATCATAATCATGATATCTTTTAACCTGAGAAGTTTCAGACCATTCATTCAATGCACTGTGATTTATGACACATTTCCTGTTTATGTGGTGAGATATTAAAATCATATCAAATATATTACAACATTCAAAAATCCATTCACAATTTAACATCAGCGACATCTTGGCATAACGTTTGCCAAATTTCAAATGAATCTGACAAACCGTCTAGGAGGAGTATGTTCAAATGGATCATGTGACATCAGTATAATTGTCATTCTTTCTGTTGCCAGTTGGTGGCGCTATGCCAAACATGCATTATGGGCATGTGAATATTATCATTAACATGGTCTTCAATGACCTGTGAAATTTAAAACATTTCAAGCCATGCATGGTGAATTATGACACATTTATTGTTTATGTGGAAGGGTATTAAAATTAATAATTTCGCCATTTCGGCAAATTACAACATATCAAAAAAAAGCTTCACAATTTATAATCAGGAACATCTCGGCGTCATGTATACCAACTTTGACATGAATCGGATCAACCGTCTAGGAGGAGTACGTTAAAATTGATCATGTCCACAACGCACAAAATCTCAATTACCTCACTTCCTGTGGGCGTGGCTAATGGCATGTTAATACAAAAGTTGTTTGTTTTTGGGAGTTACATACACCCACCAAATTTGGTGTGTGTATCTAAAACTATATGCCAACCACAAGTCACTGTGACGTAAGGGGGCGCTATGGAGTTCCTGGGCAACGCCCGGTGCCAAGCTTTTATCCCTGTCTATTCACTGTACCACTTGATGTGTGTGCTAAATTTTAATGCGTTTTCGATTATGTTAACCACCTCAAAATATTTGCCAACCACGGGATCAGTCACCTAAGGGGGCGCTAGCGAGTCCCTGGGCCACGCCCGGGGTCAAGCTCTTGTACCTAACTGCGATGCATGACACCTGACGTGTGTGCCAAATTTCAAGAGTTTTCGACCATGTTAACCACCTCAAAAACAGGAAAGCAAAAAAGTGGAATAACAATAATAATAATAATAATAATCCTTACAAAAACAATAGGGCCTTGCGCCCTTCGGTGCTCGGGCCCTAAATATAGCCGCAAGCGGCAATGGCGGGCCCGAGCACCTGCGGGCCGCAACCCGTGACATTTCAGAATCCAACAAAACACCGACGTGGTGCATTTGTAAAATGTACATATTTGATGTGTGTGCTATTTGTTTTTGCATGTTATTTTCTGGCACATTTACTTGCTTGGCCAGGTGGGGGCGCAATGCAAGGCAGGCCCATTGTGTGTCATCATAATATAAGTTAACCTGAGAAATTTCAGATTATTAATTTTAAGCAAAGAACATTTCTGATACACTTTTTGGCCAGATGGTGGCGCTATATTAGGCATTTGAATTACACGTGAATATCATCACAATAATGATATCCAATATTTTGCAAAGTTTCAGATAAACCAATATAGGCATTACCAATTTCTGGCACATTTTCCTGCTTGGCCAGGTGGTGGCGCTATGCCAGGCAGGCCCATAGGGTCTCTGGATATCATCATAATTATAATTTCTATTAACCTGAGAAGTTTCAGATCATTCATTCAAAGCATAGAGCATTTCTGGCATATTTCCTGTTAGACCAGATGGTGGCGCTATGCTAGGCATGTGAATTATACAGTATGTGTGAATATCATCACAATAATGATATCCAATATTTTATAAAGTTTCAGATCAATCACTTAAGGCATTGTCCATTTCTGGCACATTTCCTGCTTGGCCAGGTGGTGGCGCTATGCCAGGCAGGTCCATTGGGTGTCTGAATATCATCATAAACATGATATCTATTAACCTCAGAAGTTTCAGACCATTCATTCAATGAACTGTGATTTATGACACATTTCCTCTTTATGTGGTGAGATATTAAAATCATGACATATTACAACATATAAAAAATCCCTTCGCAATTTAACATCAGCAACATCTTGGCATAATGTTAGCCAAATTTCACATGAATCCGACAAACCGTCTAGGAGGAGTATGTTAAAATTGATCGATCATGTAACATCAATGTAATTGCCATTCTTTCTGTTGCCAGGTGGTGGCGCTATGCCAAATATACATTATGGGCATGTGAATATCATCACTACCATGGTATTCAAAGACCTGTGAAATTTAAAACATTTCAAGCCATGCATGGTGAATTAAGACACCTTTATTGTTAACGTGGAAGGGTATTAAAATTCATAGTTTCGCCATTTCGTCAAATTACAACATATCAAAAAAAGCTTCACAATTTAGAATCAGAAGCATATTGGCATCATGTATACCAACTTTCACATGATTCGGATCAATCGTCTAGGAGGAATACGTTAAAATTGATCATGTCCACAATGCACAAAATCCCAATTACCTCACTTCCTGTGGGCGTGGCTAATGGCATGTTAATAGAAAAGTTGATTGTTTTTGGGAGTTACACACACCCACCAAATTTGGTGTGTGTATCTAAAACTATATGCCAACCACAAGTCACAGTGACATAAGGGGGCGCTATGGAGTTCCTGGGCCAAGCCCAGTGCCAAGGCTTTTCCCCTGTGTATTCATGGTACCTCTTGACGTGTGTGCCAAATTTCATGCGTTTTCACCGATGGGAAGAACGTCTTCTGGCATCACAATTCATCACATTTTAGTCCACACAAAATGCCAAATACCTCACTTCCTGTTGGGCGTGGCTAATGC
This sequence comes from Alosa pseudoharengus, assembly GCF_046254945.1. Classification (NCBI taxonomy): domain Eukaryota; kingdom Metazoa; phylum Chordata; class Actinopteri; order Clupeiformes; family Clupeidae; genus Alosa; species Alosa pseudoharengus. The sequence continues at coordinate 19,178,868 of NW_027468650.1, read as the reverse complement.
ATTGTACATACGAAAGTTGTTCATCTTCGGGAGATACACATACCTACCGAATTTGATGCGTCTAGCTGAAAGTATGTGCCAACCACTGCCTCAATCACCTAAGGGGGCGCTACTGAGTCCCTGGGCCACGCCCAGGGCCAAGCTCTTGTACCTAACTGCTTTGCGTGACACCTGATATGTGTGCCAAATTTCAAGAGTTTTCGACCATGTTAACCACCTCAAATAAGGAAAACGCTCTGAGACAAAGTTAATATAATAATAAATATAGCCGCAAGCGGCAATGGCGGGCCCGAGCACCTGCGGGCCGCAACCCGTTACATGTCGGAATCCAACAAAGCACCGACATGGTGCATTTGTGAAATGTAAATATTTGATGCGTGTGCTACTTGTTTTTGTATTTTATTTTCTGCCACAAGTACTTGCTTGGCCAGGTGGTGGCGCTATGACAGGCAGGCCCATTGGGTGTCATCATAATATATATTAACCTGAGAAATTTCAGACCATTCATTTTAAGCAAAGGACATTTCTGATACACTTGTTGGTTGGCCAGATGGTGGCGCTATGTTAGGCATTGAAATTACCCATGTGAATATCATCACAATAATGATATCCAAAATGTTTGTAAACTTTCAGACCAATCACTTACGGCATTGTCCATTTCTGGCAGATTTCCTGCTTGACCAGGTGGTGGCGCTATGCCAGGCAGGCCCATTGGGTGTCTGGATATCATCATAATCATAATATCTATTAACCTGAGAAGTTTCAGACCATTTATTCAAAGCATAGAGCATTTCTGGCACATTTCCTGCTTGGCCAGATGGTGGCGCTATGCTAGGCCTGTGAATTACGCATGTGAATATTCTCACAGTAATGATATCCAATATTTAATAAAGTTTCAGATCAATCACTTAAGGCATTTTCCATTTCTGGCACATTTCCTGCTTGGCCAGGTGGTGGCGCTATGCCAGGCAGGCCCATTGGGTGTCTGGATATCATCATAATCATGATATCTATTAACCTGAGAAGTTTCAGACCATTCATTCAATGCACTGTGATTTATGACACATTTCCTGTTTATGTGGTGAGATATTAAAATCATATCAAATATATTACAACATTCAAAAATCCATTCACAATTTAACATCAGCAACATCTTGGCATAATGTTTGCCAAATTTCAAATGAATCTGACAAACCGTCTAGGAGGAGTATGTTCAAATTGATCATGTGAAATCAGCATAATTGCCATTCTTTCTGTTGCCAGTTGGTGGCGCTATGCCAAACATGCATTATGGGCATGTGAATATTATCACTGAGAAGTTTCAGACCATTTATTCAAAGCATAGAGCATTTCTGGCACATTTCCTGCTTGGCCAGATGGTGGCGCTATGCTAGGCCTGTGAATTACGCATGTGAATATTCTCACAGTAATGATATCCAATATTTAATAAAGTTTCAGATCAATCACTTAAGGCATTTTCCATTTCTGGCACATTTCCTGCTTGGCCAGGTGGTGGCGCTATGCCAGGCAGGCCCATTGGGTGTCTGGATATCATCATAATCATGATATCTATTAACCTGAGAAGTTTCAGACCATTCATTCAATGCACTGTGATTTATGACACATTTCCTGTTTATGTGGTGAGATATTAAAATCATATCAAATATATTACAACATTCAAAAATCCATTCACAATTTAACATCAGCAACATCTTGGCATAATGTTTGCCAAATTTCAAATGAATCTGACAAACCGTCTAGGAGGAGTATGTTCAAATTGATCATGTGAAATCAGCATAATTGCCATTCTTTCTGTTGCCAGTTGGTGGCGCTATGCCAAACATGCATTATGGGCATGTGAATATTATCACTGAGAAGTTTCAGACCATTTATTCAAAGCATAGAGCATTTCTGGCACATTTCCTGCTTGGCCAGATGGTGGCGCTATGCTAGGCCTGTGAATTACGCATGTGAATATTCTCACAGTAATGATATCCAATATTTAATAAAGTTTCAGATCAATCACTTAAGGCATTTTCCATTTCTGGCACATTTCCTGCTTGGCCAGGTGGTGGCGCTATGCCAGGCAGGCCCATTGGGTGTCTGGATATCATCATAATCATGATATCTATTAACCTGAGAAGTTTCAGACCATTCATTCAATGCACTGTGATTTATGACACATTTCCTGTTTATGTGGTGAGATATTAAAATCATATCAAATATATTACAACATTCAAAAATCCATTCACAATTTAACATCAGCGACATCTTGGCATAATGTTTGCCAAATTTCAAATGAATCTGACAAACCGTCTAGGAGGAGTATGTTCAAATTGATCATGTGAAATCAGCATAATTGCCATTCTTTCTGTTGCCAGTTGGTGGCGCTATGCCAAACATGCATTATGGGCATGTGAATATTATCATTAACATGGTCTTTAATGACCTGTGAAATTTAAAACATTTCAAGCCATGCATGGTGAATTATGACACATTTATTGTTTGTGTGGAACGGTATTAAAATTAACAATTTCGCCATTTCGTCAAATTACAACATATCAAAAAAAGGCTTCACAATTTAGAATCAGGAACATCTCGGCGTCATGTATACCAACTTTGACATGAATCGGATCAACTGTCTAGGAGGAGTACGTTAAAATGAATCATGTCCACAACGCACAAAATCTCAATTACCTCACTTCCTGTGGGCGTGGCTAATGGCATGTTAATACAAAAGTTGTTTGTTTTTGGGAGTTACATACACCCACCAAATTTGGTGTGTGTATCTAAAACTATATGCCAACCACAAGTCACTGTGACGTAAGGGGGCGCTATGGAGTTCCTGGGCAACGCCCGGTGCCAAGCTTTTATCCCTGTCTATTCACTGTACCACTTGATGTGTGTGCTAAATTTCATGCGTTTTCGACTATGTTAACCACCTCAAAATATTTGCCAACCACGGGATCAGTCACCTAAGGGGGCGCTAGCGAGTCCCTGGGCCACGCCCGGGGTCAAGCTCTTGTACCTAACTGCGATGCATGATACCTGACGTGTGTGCCAAATTTCAATAGGTTTCGACCATGTTAACCACCTCAAAAACAGGAAAGCAAAAAAGTGGAATAACAATAATAATAATAAATATAGCCGCAAGCGGCAATGGCGGGCCCGAGCACCTGCGGGCCGCAACCCGTGACATGTCAGAATCCAACAAAGCACCGACGTGGTGCGTTTGTGAAATGTACATATTTGATTTGTGTGCTATTTGTTTTTGTATTTTATTTTCTGCCACATTTACTCGTTTGGCCAGGTGGGGGCGTAATGCCAGGCAGGTCTATTGGGTGTCATCATAATCATAATATACATTAACCTGAGAAATTTCAGACCATTCATTTTAAGCAAAGAACATTTCTGATACACTTTTTGGTTGGCCAGATGGTGGCGCTGTGTTAGGCATTGAAATTACACATGTGAATATCATCACAATAATGATATCCAAAATGTTTGTACACTTTCAGATCAATCACTTAAGGCATTGTCCATTTCTGGCACATTTCCTGCTTGACCAGGTGGTGGCGCTATGCCAGGCAGGCCCATTGGGTGTCTGGATATCATCATAATCATAATATCTATTAACCTGAAAAGTTTCAGACCATTTATTCAAAGCATAGAGCATTTCTGGCACATTTCCTGCTTGGCCAGAAGGTGGCGCTATGCTAGGCCTGTGAATTACGCACGTGAATATCATCACAATAATGATATCCAATATTTTATAAAGTTTCAGATCAATCACTTAAGGCATTGTCCATTTCTGGCACATTTCCTGCTTGGCCAGGTGGTGGCGCTATGCCAGGCAGGCCCATTGGGTGTCTGGATATCATCATAATCATGATATCTATTAACCTGAGAAGTTTCAGACCATTCATTCAATGCACTGTGATTTATGACACATTTCCTGTTTATGTGGTGAGATATTAAAATCATATCAAATATATTACAACATTCCAAAATCCATTCACAATTTAACATCAGCGACATCTTGGCATAATGTTTGCCAAATTTCAAATGAATCTGACAAACCGTCTAGGAGGAGTATGTTCAAATTGATCATGTGACATCAGTATAATTGTCATTCTTTCTGTTGCCAGTTGGTGGCCCTATGCCAAACATGCATTATGGGCATGTGAATATTATCATTAACATGGTCTTCAATGACCTGTGAAATTTAAAACATTTCAAGCCATGCATGATGAATTATGACACATTTATTGTTTATGTGGAAGGGTATTAAAATTAATAATTTCGCCATTTCGTCAAATTACAACATATCAAAAAAAAACTTCACAATTTGTAATCAGGAACATCTCGGCATCATGTATACCAACTTTGACATGAATCGGATCAACCGTCTAGGAGGAGTACGTTAAAATTGATCATGTCCACAACGCACAAAATCTCAATTACCTCACTTCCTGTGGGCGTGGCTAATGGCATGTTAATACAAAAGTTGTTTGTTTTTGGGAGTTACATACACCCACCAAATTTGGTGTGTGTATCTAAAACTATATGCCAACCACAAGTCACTGTGACGTAAGGGGGCGCTATGGAGTTCCTGGGCAACGCCCGGTGCCAAGCTTTTATCCCTGTCTATTCACTGTACCACTTGATGTGTGTGCTAAATTTCATGCGTTTTCGACTATGTTAACCACCTCAAAATATTTGCCAACCACGAGATCAGTCACCTAAGGAGGCGCTAGCGAGTCCCTGGGCCACGCCCGGGGTCAAGCTCTTGTACCTAACTGCGATGCATGACACCTGACGTGTGTGCCAAATTTCAAGAGGTTTCGACCATGTTAACCACCTCAAAAACAGGAAAGCAAAAAAGTGAAATAACAATAATAATAATAATAATAATCCTTACAAAAACAATAGGGCCTTGCGCCCTTCGGGTGCTCGGGCCCTAATAATAATCCTTACAAAAACAATAGGGCCTTGCGCCCTTCGGGTGCTCGGGCCCTAATAATAATAATCCTTACAAAAACAATAGGGCCTTGCGCCCTTCGGTGCTCGGGCCCTAATAATAATAATCCTTACAAAAACAATAGGGCCTTGCGCCCTTCGGTGCTCGGGCCCTAACAAGTTGTACCCCAGCCAGAGACCAATGTTGTGCAAAAAGAATCATCTGTTTTTTGTGCCTGTTTAGCCTTACGGTGTCCTTACCACTGTCTGTATTTGTGTCCCCTCGCCACAGCCATCCTTTCCTTGGTCAGTACGGTGTGGCGGACATGAAGCTGCGTCTCTCACAGTGAGTACTGCTGCTTTTCTATGGCTTGTACCTTTAGCTATCTGACACATTCTGATCTCGCAGATGTCTGTGTACTTGTTGGCTATTCGTTGGAGAGCAGATGTGAAATGAACACCATGTTACAAGGAAATAGGAAATCTAGATCCTTCAAACGAGCACTTTGATGAGTTCATGTGATACGTTAAGAAACGTTGCCAGAGGCACCATATTAATTTGTCTGTTGGAAGAGGAAAGCCAACAACATGCTGCCACCCTGTGGTAGTCAGAGGAAGTAGAAAATATCTGTCTTGCCATCAGGCACAGGAGTTAACTTGGCAGTGTTCTGAAAAACTCTCTTGATTTGATGCAATTATGAAACATGTCATCGTCTCTCATCCATCTTTCTAAAATGCTCTCAAAGGATTCTAACACTGTAACCTGCTGTGTGCCTCCTTCTGTGTCAGCATAGTCCATCTAAAATGTCTGCCGGCTATTCACACACATTAGGTAGCACAGCAGCTCTTCATTTCGTCCTTTCCTGGCCTGTATGGAGTGCTGAGGTGCTGCTTGTCATGATGGAGAAGGAATAAACCTAAGCCTCCTTATGTTCATAGTTAGATAAATACTAAAGAGCTCAGTCAAAAAACAATCTAGCATATCGGTGTCCCTGTTTGTGCATTTTTGTGTGTGTGTGTGTGCTTGGTTTGGTTCCAGGAAGTTCAGAGTGGGAAGGTGATCTGGGCTAGTATAGGGTTTCTCCCTGTGCCCCATCCTTAAAATGAAAGCCTCTAGGATTACACAGGGCATATTTGCGCCCCTTGTGCGTGTGTGCGTGTGTGTGCGTGTGTGTGTGTGTGTGTGTGTGTGTGTGTGTGTGCGTGTGTGCGTGTGTGTGCGTGTGTGCGTGTGTGTGCGTGCGTGTGTGTGTGTGTGTGTGTGTGTGTGTGTGTGTGTGTGTGTGTGTGTGTGCTAATGGGTGTTCATGTAAGGGTGTCTTCATCCGCCCTCATCTATTGATAGCTTTATGGTGAGAACCCCAGCAGGGCCACTTGCTGTTGATATATTGGCCTCTCACTTCCTGTTCAGGGTAGGGTGTCAGGCACCCTGTGAACGTTGTCGTAATGCCTTGGTAAACAAATAAACAGACATGGTTACGCTATCTAGTGCTCAAATAGATCAAATATACTATTCTGTATTTGAACTAGCACAAGAAGTCACATTTCCTGTGAAGCACACTTTGTTTTGCCTCGTCCTTTGTCCCCTCCTTCATCAGTAAATTCAATCTTGAGCAGGTTGATGACTGACAGTGAGAAAACGAGTGAATGAGAAAACGAGTGTTTTTTTTTGTGCGGGTGGTGTGTTTTTGCATCCTTTGTGTTGGCCTGCACTCACTCCTAGTCACTTCCTCTATCCCTTCACAAGGCAAGTGGAAAGGAAAAAAGAAAAAAAGACAGGAAAAGGGCAGTCGGGCTTTCTTTGAATTTTAATGGCCACAGTCAGCAGCACTGGGTTGCCCTCAGTGGAAAGTGTGTAGCATTGAATATGAGGCCAACAATGCTGGTATTGAGTGTCAAAACAGAGAAGGGTAATTCTGTTACAAAGGGCCCTCAGATCACATTTCATAGGCATGGCTCCTCAGCCACTGCTAGAGACCAGACCTAGAGACCAGGGCTTTTCTAGTCTTGGTATTCAAAAGACTGTTAAAATGAGAGACTGGGAGCTCTACCTGTAGTCAGGACATCAGTAGTGGTGGCGCAGTGGTGTGCTGTAGCAATTGGGCTCTTGTGGGTCCCTAGGAAACAGGGACAACATTTTGTTTGGATAAAAAACTCTTTTTTAAAATTGTATTGTGAGCTGTTTATTTGGAGCATTCAGGGAAATCCATAATATAATGAATAAATTGAATGAGGATTTTTTTATTTCTTAAAATCAATCACAAGTTTGTTTTGTCATGTGATAGTTTACACATTCACTCTTTGGTCTGATGTTGGCTACTTATACATTAGGTGATTATATGTCTAAATTATATGATCTCTCAATTTTATTACCGGTATACAAATTTGTTTTAAAAATAAATAGAAAATATGTGCAATACTTAGCTACCTGAGACCTGGCCTGTGAACAATTGTATTACCTTGGTCAATGAGATTATAGTTTTAGTGTGGTTTGTCTGTAGGCTGGATTTGGCAGAAACAACTGGCCTGATTTTAATTAAACCTAAGATGAACTAATTAAGAAGCCATTAAGTTTTTGGACCAGGTCCAAATCACTGGTCAGATCTGTGAATTTAGTTTTACTTTCACTAAAGCTGCTGTATAGGCCTTATAGTATTTGGCCTTGCAGAGGTCTGTACTCTTCAAGTGCCCATGTAGTTACCTAATATTTCAAACTGCAATTAATGACAAGGGAACTTAATACCAGGAAGAGAGCATTTAGATATGCAACTGTGTGTGAGAGTGGATGTATTTTTGGACACTTGGCAATGGTTGTTTATTTTCTGTCCTCTGTGCTATTCCAGCTCTGTGCAAAATAGTGAGCGCGGGAAAAAGATTGGCAATGCTGTGATGACCACCAGCCGGAGTGTGGTTCAAACGGGGAAGGCTGTAGGTGAGTGGAAGGGAAATGAGAAGCATTCCCATTTTTATGTCGTATTGTGATGCCAACATCCCTCCTTGCTGGAGATTGATTGGATGCATTATTTCATTGATTAGTAACTGTGCACATTTTGAGTGTATGTTTAAACTGTATGTTTAAATTCTTCTATTATCAACAGTTTTCCAACTATTTTGAGTCATTTTATGAGGATACAGCTGATTATTTTATCCTCTCCCTCAGGTCAGTCTGTAGGGGATGCCCTGACCAGTGCAAAGTCAGCCATGTCATCATGGTTCTCCACCTTGGCCCAGCCAGCTGCTGTGACCTCCCCAACCTGTCCTGAGACCCATGTACCCGATGAGTGACACCCACACCTCCTCATGAACTATGATAAACCTTCAGCATGTAAGCAAACCAGATACAGAGGCAATCCAGGGACACTGATCACTCCTCCTGCCACATATCCTTGGATTGTTTAAGATAACTTAACGTTGGTTCATGGTTCAGGTAGCACTGATGTTCTACCACGATTGGATTCTTGGTATTCCAACCATCGTTTGCCTCCATGCTATCCATGGCTCACTTGAACTTCAGCTTCAGGATGAACTTGATACATCAGGCACTGTCAACCATGGACTTCACGGTCAAGACAGCAAAATGCCATCTCCACACTAGCGTACATTTAGATCTCTTATCTTCATTCATTACCACTGACCAGAACTGGCCAAGCATCTTACACCAACCTTCCCAGTGTCTTAGTTGTTTCTTTTGATCAAACACTGCAGACACTAACCCTTGGCCCTGAGAATTCCGTTATTATCTTTTAATCCCTTATCCATTAATATTTCCTGAACATAATCTGAATGGACTCGATTGGAGGGTGATCATGAAGGATCCAAGTCCAGGTGTTCTGGGAGTACAGTATGTTTGTTTATGTATCTCTGTGTGTGTATACATGTATATGTTTGTATGTGTATGTGTGTGTGTTTGTTTGTGTGTGTTAAGAGTGTGGTGGATGCTTGTGTGTCAAAGCTGTCGCTGCAGGGAGTGAAACATCCACGTGAACACTGCTGTAGGCCAGAATAGCTGGCTTTATTTTAGTATCTTATGAACCGAACAGGATTTTTTCTGCTGCTGAAGATTTGGTGGTTATGTGAGTTTCAACTAAGAGATTCCCTTTCCCATGTAATAGATCCTGCTATAGCTGCTAGCTGGGGTCTTATATCACTATAGAACGGCCTCTTATGGCATTGACCGTATATAGTAGCTTTTACGAGGTTGCTGTCCAAAAAGAGGCCATTGGGAGAGATGTCAAACTGGGTGATATCATCAAGACCGTCTAGTATGGCATCGGACTAAATGACCCATGGCCCATTATTAACTGTTGCAGTTACATTTATCTCTGGGTAGCCCAATATCCCTCTAAAAGGGGATGATCACAGGACATCCACAGCGTTTATGGATCCTCTCAGCAGTGAAGTGGTTGATTTCATTCTAGTTTAAGGGTTATTTACCTGGACCTCTTCATGATAATGCTGCCAGTCTTTGAGCTGTCACATCAATTTGATGAGATCTCAGTCTACTGTATTATAGGTATTACTTGCAGTCTGCCCTGATATAGACTGTCCTATCGGAGGTTTTCTACTCTGTTGATGTTCAGGTTTGACCTTTGGCATCAGAGGTAGATTGGATAACATTCAAATGTATGCATTAGCATGTGCCTGAGGGTCAACCCTTCCCCATGTCCTCCATTGCCTACTGTATTTTTGAGACTGTACGAAATCTTATACTTTAATGAAGGACTAAATGTAAAACAATGGACGTCTTAGACTGAGAGTGCAGACTATGTAATGCGTTGACCTATTATTATATTTGCTTTTTATTTGCATGGGTGTTTTGCAATACACCCATTTAAACTGTAAATTGTTTTGGTGAGAATGCTGAATAGACCTAAATTAACTGAAATTGAGGATGTCTTAGGTTTATGTATTTTCTATTAATTTAATTGAGGACATCCAATGCTCTCCTTTTTATCATGTTTTCCCCAATATCACTATTGCACACAAAGCTGCATTAGCTGTTTTATCTGATAAAAGTATTTACGTGTGTATGTATAAAATATGAATGTATTCCTTTTCCAACGAGAGCTGTATAATTATCAACCTATTTTCCTGATAAATGCTTTTAAAGTCAAGAGAAAACTTAGAATTAAGACAATAATATTGATGTAATAAACATGAATAAATCTATTCATCTGGTGACACGCCCTTATTTTTCAGTATACAGGGACATACAGTTTTACATTTAAAAATAAATCTGAAGAAAACAACCCTCTTCACTCCATCTTTTGCCACAGCTCCTCCTTGAATCTAGCCTGGTGCTAGGCCTGCTTGTCTCTATTCAGATATAGGTCTTCCTAACAAAAGCCGGGCAGAGGGGGGCTGGTGGGACACAGAGGCATGACCAGACAAAAACATCTCGCCCACGTGCCACTCAACAACAATGCCGTGCCACCATCATCAGACCAGATGAACCAAGTGACCTTACCCATGACTTTGAGATTAATGGGCAGGAGGGGGGTGGCTGGCTGGCTTTATTGAGCGGCTGTTTGTATTGCTGCACTCACTGAATAGCAAAAACACTGCGTGTTTACCAGGCACATGGCTTTCAATGGCAGTGCCTTTGGCCCTTCAATTTGTACCAGCCATTAAGTATAATCGGCATAGCTGCCTGATTATGTGATGGTGAGATTTATCATTTATCAAAATATTACTACTGAAGATGTCAAATATCCATGAAATCACAACCACACTCACAAAAGAAGGCATGAACAGGACCATATTTATGCATGTTTTTTAATAAATTAATGTTCATTCAAAATACAGTGCCAAAGGAACATGATGCAGCTGAACATGCTAGTAAGGTTTGACATGAAGCACCTGTGCTCCTGTTCTATAAAGATAAGAGGAAGCTCCTCTCCTCCCCTGACCTCTCCCGCTACTGTTAGTGGTTGCTGGGACGATCTCCGTAGCAACAGCTTTTGGGCATTCCCTCTTCATGACCCAATCAGCAGCAAGATTCCTCAATATTTTCACTCAGAAAAAAAAAAAAAAAGAAAAAAAAACAGGGAAATGGATGTCTATACACAATCACACTACAGTAATATCAGATATTAAATAATAAAAAAAGACACTAATACAAAATAGACCTGGTTACTTTCCCCACACTAAAACAGTTTTTCTTTTTTGTAACATATGAAAAATATATATATTTTTAATATTTATATATATATATTTCAGCAGCTTGGAAATAAAAATGCATGAGCCCAAATGTATTTTTGGCTGTTCAACTGAGAAGAGCAGAGAGGTGCATGTTTGTGTGGAAGAGACCCGCACTTTTTCCCCCAGAGAGGAAAAAAAGTGAAAAAAAAAATAAAAAAAAATACATAGAATTCCAGCAATACGTTTTTGGGGGAACAAACCGGAGAGAAGACGAGAAAGCAAAGGGAAGAGACTACGGACAGCAAGGTGTGAAGAGTGTGGGCTGGGAGTGGGAAAGACAGTAGGGTGACTGGACCAGCAGCCACCTTTCAACACCCCACCCCAGGCATACTACATCCCCCTTACCATGCACCACGCACGCGCACACACACACACACACAGACACACGCACCCTGTTCTTGCACATGGTTAGCATAGGAGCAAATCATCTGCAGCTCAGTGGAGTAGGAGAGAGAGAAGAGAGGGAGGAGAGGTTTTGGTACAGTTGCCATAAGGGTCATTCAAAGGAGGTTTGCCACTAAGTGCATCATTGTCATTATCATAATCGTCATCATTGTCTTTAGATTATCACATCATGAAAAGAGAGTATCAGACATGTAATAATACTTGAAGTAGCAATTGACATAGAAAAAAAAAAATGTTTCATTTTCTATCTTTGAGACGACTAGTACTTTAAGGGATTACAAGTTTTGTTTTCTTTTTCTCTTTGTTGACTCGAGGCATAGTTTGGATGATGAAACAGGTTTAAGTGGTGTGATACTGGAGAAGGTTTACCAGAGCTTTGAGGTGCTCAGTTGGGCTGGGTTGAGCTGGTGGGTCCAGGGGTGTGGGGTGGGAGGGCTGCATACTTGGGGCTGATTCAGGGGGCAAGACCCCATTTTGGTATGCATGTCACCAAAGAAGTTTCCTTATAGAGCACAGCTAAGACGGAAAATGCACCCTGGTTATCGGATGAAACGGAGCCTCCCTTTCGCACTTGTTTTGTTCCAAGCGCCTCCCCAAAATCCATTTATGCATTCGCCTGTTTTTCTGTCCATCCACTCACTCCTCAACCTGAGGCACAGTCCAACGCATCGATCACGGTTGAGGAGAGACTTGGGTTTGGTGTCTGTTGGGAAGCACATTGATCAGGGGAGGTGTAAGATGGAGCTATACGTGCGGCAGCGAGACGATCTCCCCGTCGATCTCGATCTCCTCCGCACCATCATTCGAGAACAGGTACGTCGGAGGCTTCCACGGCGACTCCTCCAGGCAGGACGGGTAGAGCTTGCCCACGGCGCAACGGAAGTCCTTGCCCAGGTCCCAGAGCACGCGTTCCGACACCGGCTGCCGCAGGCACCAGCAGTCCCTCTCGCCGTCGTACTGGTAGAGTGCGTACTTGGCGCGGTCGTTGAGGTGCGTCTCGCGCATGAAGATGCACAGCTGGTTGAAGAGCACCACGGCGCGCACGCACGGGTCCGAGTAGCGCCGCGCCGGGATGCTAGCCGCCGCGTGCCACTCGTTCTTGCCGACGTCGTACACCTCCACGGTGACGGCCGAGCCGTCTAGCGTGCTAGCCTGCGGCCGCGTGCCCGAGTTGCTCACCACGTGCAGGCCGCCCACGTAGAAGATCTGGTCGCCCAGGGCGGCGGCCGAGGCGAAGCAGCGGCTGGTGCGGCGCGAGGCCATCTCGGCCCAGGCGTCGGCGCGCGGGAAGTAGCAGTAGGTGAGGTCGTGGCTCATGACGTAGATGCGCTCGCGAGCCGCCACTGCCGCGCTCCAGCTCCAGGCGCACGGCAGCGGGCTCACCATGGTCCACTCGTCGCGCTCGCGGTCGTAGCGCTCCACCGTGCGCCGGTTCAGCTCGCCGCCCACGCTGTCGCCGCCGATGGCGTAGATGTGGCCCTCGCAGTAGACCAGGGCGGGCCGCGTCCGCGCGCACAGCATGGGCGTCTTGACCACCCAGGCGTTCTGCTGCGCGTCGAACCAGAAGAAGCTGTCGGTGGCGCGGTAGGCGGCCTGCAGTTTGCCCGCCTTGCCGTGGCCACTCCCCGCCGCTGCCAGCGGGCTTTTCAGCGGCACCTGACCCCCGGCGATGTAGACGTCGTTGTCCGTGGTGACCAGTGTGCCCACTTTCTGCAGGTCGCCTGGCGGACTGCGCAGCTTGTACACCTTCTCGGCCTGTGGGCTGTAGCACACCACGGCATACTGGGAGCCCACCATCACCTCGCTGCTGTTCGGATGCTCGGCCTCCATGAAGATCAGCATCTCCTCCTTGGTCATGCCCAGGCGGGGCTTGAAAAACTTGGGCATGGACTTGTAGAGGCCCTGGACCACCACCGACTTGTCGTTGGGCGGCAGGCCCTGGAACCAGGCGCGCTGCGTCACCTCGGACAGCGCGTCGATGCGGATCTGACTGAGCACGGACGACAGGTGCTGCGAGCGCGTCTCCATGTTGTATTCCAGCCACAGCATGGCGGCCTCCCGCACCGTCTCCTCCTTCTCCACGTTGAGGTTGTCGCTGCTCAGCACGTCCAGCAGCAGCTCGTGCGACAGCTGCAGGAAGGCCTCCTGCCGATAGACCACGGGGAACTTGTGCTCCACCATGCGCTTGGCGCTCTGCTTCAGCTCGCTGCAGCTGAACAGGTCGCCGATGCTCAGCATGCGCACACAGTTATCGGCATTGATCTTCTTGACCAGATAGTCACGACACTGCAGCAGAACGTCCTCCACCTGAGAGACCGCAGAGAGAAGGACAAAAAAAAAAAAAAAAAAAAAACACATCAGGTTTGCTGAGCACTGTTAGAAATTGATGCATCACATTGATTCACATGGGAGCCCCTGGCATTCACATCAATGTGTCGGGACGTCTCAAGGTCAGCTGAGTGCGAGTAGAGGTTTGGTTGAGAGAAATCTCCAGCTAGACTTTTCTTTCTACTGAAATGACCTTTGAAATATAGGCACACACAATAACCATTTGGATGTGCCTTAACACACTCACAAATATTCTCTCTGGAAAACCAGGAGAAGCCGAATCCTAACTAGTGTCTAAAGATATGCTTCCCCATAAACCCCATGAGGTGGATTAGGGCCATTATCATTCCTATTAAATCAGTTAGTCGGTGTCTTTATCTGAGAATCTTTGACATGCAATAACCTGTTGGGCCAGGTCAATATCACTGCACATGGCACATGCAGCTGGTGTCCAATAGTATGTGTAGGGATTGCAAGCTTTGACTTTGCCAGTGCTGACCTAGGGGGGGGGAAATGATTACTGTGGGGTTCTGTTGGAGATGTGGAGAGCGTGATCCGCTGGAGGTGGCTACTAACCTGGAGGAAGCACGCCGTCTCGTAGAGCGGCTCCACCGTGCTGTCATTGACGGCCAGGTTGCCCGTGTAAGCGTAGGTGATGATCGTCTGCAGTGTGCCAGGGTCCACATTGCGCAGGTGAACATGAGTCTGTTTGCTTTCACTCAGGCCACTCATGAACATGGCTCTGAAGAGGGAAAAAAATCAAATCCAAAATCAAAACCAATTACCATAGGAAGAAAGTACACATGCATATAAACATTAATGTTTAAAATGTCAATACTCAGCTCACATAGGACTACATAAAATACATGTATCCTGTTTAGAGGAAAAGCATCACATTACTAGCTATATTACATAGAAACCTACTGTAGTGATTTCAATCATTCACATTTGTGCCAATAGGAAAACTGCGTAGATAGATAATGCAGTGATATCACAATACCACAGTAACTTCAAGTACCCCAACATGACTAACATCAGGGGGCCTGACACGACATCAGTCCAGTTGATCATAAAAATTGTATTATTAAAAAAATTCTACATCTGTAGTTAAAAAGAGGACCATTTTTAAATTCGCTGTAGCCCATTCCGAGAAATGTATATTGTTACATTAATTGTTAAAGCAACACCAAAGAACTTTTCCTCTGTCGCACACACACTATTTGTTTATCCAGCACCGGCTTTGCAAATAAAGATGTCCACAGACAAGGTAGAATATGTTGCATGATTTTATAAAAATACGATTTATTGCGACATCATGCAAGTCAAATTTGCAGTTTCTTATGTCTCATTCCAATTTTGAAAACATTATTTTAAGGTACAAAAAACTCTTTGGTGTTACTTTAATTGTATATAGTCTCAAAATTCTATTCAAGTCTTGGAATTGAAAGTAATCAACTAACTACACCAATCACACACAAACAGGGCAGGGTATTGGCACCGATGGCCCATGGGTTGAGACAAAAAGAGGCGATGAAAGGAAACGGGGAGGAGGTGGAATGACAGAAGAAGGAGAGGAAAGAGAGGATAAGAGTTGAGAGCAACAGCAGGAAAGAAGCGATGGGAAGTGGTGCTGGTAGGAGTGGGAGTGGGAACGAGCAGCAAGCAAGCAGCATGCAAGCAGTAAATGTGTCAAGGCTGAGCTGGGAAAGTGTGGGGCAAGTAAGGCCGGGCCTGCACCTATGAGCATGTAAAACTGACACAGGTCATAAAAAGCCTGCTTGATTAAATTTTGTGTGTGTCTGGAGATTGAAAGGAAAAGGAGTTCACTAATCAGCAGCTGTTACGGACACCAGCTACAAGAGGAATGATATCCCTTGTTAGATCATGTGTAGGCAAAATGGTATCGCACCAAGATGACCTATTGCAAACTGACGCATTGACAAAACTGACTTGTAAGTGTCAAAAGTAAGGTCAACTGCACTATGGTCACTATTTTTCATTAGGTCTGCTCAAATTAAAGAAGGTAAATCAGAAGATGGATGATCATGCATCTCAGAAACAACAGATTATTCTGAATAACGCATCATAGACAGACAACATGCACTAAATGCACCAACATACACAAACAAAACAGTTCTACAACAGAATCTTACCTGAAGTAGGAACTACAGGTGGCCAGCACCATTTTGTGGCAGGGGAACTCATTGTCCTCCACCAGTAGTGTGATGTCAGTGAGGAGCTTGTGCTCGTAGAAGAACTTGAGCTGCTCCAGCACGGAGACAGCGTAGTCTGTGTTTACCGGCCGGCGCTCTCCCAGATCCGACATGCTTGCGTCCCATGAGTCGCGCCCCAGCTTCAGGAGTCTAGCGTGTGCCGGACCTAACCGGACCCCAAGCCCAACAGGAAACAAAAAGATTTTAAAAATTGGGAAATCGGAATCACGTTTGGGGGGTGGGGGGAAGAAAACACTCCAACTCTATGGTGATCCCCAGCACAGCCTCAGTTGATCCAGATCCAGTAGGTAAAAAAGAAAAACTATGCAGGATATCAAGTGTCCACTAGAAATTCTACAGGAATACAGAAAGTGAAGGTGTACAGCAGACCACAGAGTTCTGTTCTCTCTCCAGAAAAAAAAAAGAACAGAGAGAGAACAGAAAAAAAAGTCCTCTTCAGTTGCCGTGTCAGCTCCGACGCAGTTTGGCCAGAGAGCAGAGAGGTTAGGTCAGTGCTAATCGATGCAGTAATTCCCTCAGTCAGGACGAACCGTCTGGACTGGCTGGCCTGCTGTCTGCCTTGAAGGTGAGGGGGGGGCAAAGGACCTGGAGGTAGAGAGGAAGCAAAGGGATGCCGCTACATCAGTGCGTCTCCACATTCAGGATCCTGTGTAGGACAAAGGACAAGCACAGATGACAATCAGAAAACTGGACACGACTGGGCATCATACAAACATGCAACAGTCTCCTGAATATAACTGTTTTTCTGCTTCTATGTAAATAGATCAAGGCAATTTATGATTAATGTCTGAAAAGTGGCATGGTATTTATTTCAATTCTACTGGACACATTTAATATCACACAGCATGAAACTCATTTAAAAAAAAAAAAAACACCAATTCTCAACATTAACCTGACACGATGTTTGCGTAGACATATAGCACTGCCACCCTCCTCCTTTCCCACTGCCCTCAGGCTGCCTTTCTGTTCCTATCTCTTTCTCACTGTCAACTCAGCACATATCCAGGATCCCTTCCGCATAAGAAAAATGCACAGTCAACAGTCCTCGGCTGTTGGCAGGTCATCTGCTAGCCTCGCAGCCCCTACATCACTGTATCTTGCTGGCTGAGCCTTCAGCCGGTCCACCCTGCCAGCTAGCCAGCATAACTGTGGGTGTGTAATAGAACAAGGCGCACTAACGCAGACCATTAGGAAAACGCTACTAGTCTACGTCATGTTATTAATCAACCAAGTTTGAAAGAGTGCAAAAAGGGATGCATCCTCCTTTGCCCATTTTGCAACCCACCATGATGGGTATTTTTGGCATATGGTCTAGCCACTGTCAATTTTTCTGAACCCAATACTGGCATCCCAGCCCAACCCTCTTCACTTGGTTGGATACTACAAGACAGTGGTGCAGCCAACTGTTTGATCACTGCAAAACTACCGTTTTCTTCAGTTATACTAAATGAGACACAGTAATATGAAATAGGCCATATGCCCTTCATTCCAAGGTTTTCATTTCAGTATTCAAACATTTAATGTTTATATTGCTACATATTCAAGTATATAATAAAGACAATAAGAGAACGGATGGGGGGGGGGGGGGGGGCACTTACTGATGGGTTTTGTAGCTAAAACAAACTAGGCTACAAACACCTCGCTTGACCACAGCTTTACTGAAAGCCAGCAGGCATCATTCGCAGGCTTCCGGTTAGAACGTTAACTAACGACCGCCACGAGTCTATGCGTCTATCCGCATACACCATGCGCCAAATACTACAAGTAGCAAAACTGAATTATTACTATGCAATGAATCACCAATGGTCACTGCATTGTACGGTAGGGCAATTGTTGGATACAGCATTGTTTCCCGCTAGGTGATTAACATCATATCATATTTGCGACTAGTATCAGCAATATCAACCCAAGAAAGCGGGTAGACCGTTAACGTTAGCTGACTACGATGGCTAAATAAACTTGAATCACGACTGATGAAATGTCAAAGGATTTCTCACAATGAAAGTGATAGGTAATTACCATTATAAAGAATAAAGGTTACAAAGTCAGTCGCGACATATCTGAATATCCATAGTTGCTATGTTTATGATCAGACACATTTGAGGATCAGGCGAGTATGATGCATTATGTTACCGACGAGACGACTCCATTTCTCTCTCTCTACCGACCGACCTAACGTTATCAGTCTAACGTGAGATTATTTTACGTTATTATTATAGCAGGGTGTGGACTATTCAGAGTGTCTTAATATGTACCCAACTGATGTAGGCTATTCAGACAGCTGGATTGCATTAGCTGAGTAACTAAAATGACCAGCATATCATAGCTAGCTGAAATCAAAATGAGGTAACGTTAGCATTAACGTTACCTAGTTAGCAAACATTGCCAAGGATGCCACCTTGTCCAGGAATCCAATGTTAGTTAATACTACCACACATTTAATACATATCTAGCTACTTTTGTGCACATTGTGTTTAAAAGAACACAATGTACCCAAGATTAACATGACCGAGAATCAAGCTAGCTAAGTATACGTCAGGTTTCCTAAAAAACGCTCGTCCCCATACCGCTAGTTAGCCTTCTAGCTAGCCATCTAACGTCAGTGTGTGCGCTTCATCTGCTAAGTAGCTAGCTAGCTAACACTTAACGTTAGCTGGTCACTGCCCCATTTTCACCCACCACCAAAAACATCCAGTACCCACACCCCTTCCCCCAAACATGGATTATCGGAAAGGCCTTAGCCAGCTGGCTAGCAATGTATAATTAAATATATTAACTACATCGTTACCTTTCGCGAGTAATCTTTAGATATCCAAATTCTTTGATGGGTTTTGCCGGGTGTCGGCCACTGTATTTCCACCAAAACAAGTGTCCAGTTATATTTCAATAGGAGCTAGTGCTACAGAGAATGATCAGCAGATGCGGCTGCTGCTCTTCCCTTCCGGGTCCCCCTTCTCGGGCAGTCAAGACTTAATACACCCACGCATACACCTAGCCAGCTAACGTTAATGTTACATCAAATAATAAGCTAATTCAATTCAGACAACCTGCTTATAGTTACATTTTACCTATTTGTTATATTGATCACAACGTAACCGTCTGTTAGCAGTCGTGCTAACTCAAAAGCTAACGTTAACTTGCATGGAGTGGGATAAGATTATGCATTAGCATTACGCTGTTACTAGCCAGCTGTCTACACTTACGACGATACCGCTGGAGATCGATAGCTACCTTGATATGCACCCAAGCTAGGTGGAAACCGTTACATTGATGGTTTGCAAGTGATTCAAGCTACCATGGCCATAAACCTAGCGTAACGCTACCCTGCTTCTTTGATGATCTGAAAAGGCATTTTTCTTACTGTAAGAGATGTTTCCATAAATGTAGGTTATCTGCTTTCTTCCAGCCGTTAAACAAAGTATGAGCTCCGGAAGCCGAATTTACACAATTACGGCGAGAGGCGACTAGCAGGAAGCCTCTATTAACCGCGCAAGCGCCTTACAAGACAACAGGGGCTAAACGAGGATACTGGGCATGCGCCCAAGATTTGTAGCACATCAGCAAGGATTGTCTGCCCTCTGCTGGAAAATACTTCTGTCATTTTATTTAGGCCTACAACTGAAATTAAATATTTATAAACATGCGTGTTCGTCTTATTTCTGTGGAGATCATATTAACACTATATCGTTTTTGTACGTTCGTGCTATTAGAAATTCGCTTAAAGACTGACATATCAATCAGGGAACAATCAGGAAACAGGTGTATGTTATAAAAGGCACTAATTGCTGTGAAACTGCGAGAATTATTTAGCTAACAGAGGTCCTTGTACTAACCACGACAAGGTGGCAAAATAATAATATTTATGTATGTTTTAATTAATTAATTATATATATATAAAAAACTCGCAATTCCTTTCCGCTTTATCCTAACTTGGAAGACTCCAGTGTCTTCTTGCGGCTAAATTAAAACATGGACGGTAATGCTTTGCACAATTGGTTATGATTCAAGTAAATGTAAAACATCAGATATTATTTCGTGTGTCTGCAAGTGAAATCCAAGTGTAAATCAGTTTCTAGCCCTTAAAGCACAGTGGACACATTTCGAATGTGTTTCACGGTGGGAATCTGAATAGGCAGGTTAGGTTTATGTAAATTGTTACAAAATAATTTCTTCTTGCAGAGGCGAATCAATCTTCACAATCAGTGGCAAGCGGTCAGTCGCAGCAACGGCCTGTCAGTCATCCACGACCATTTTGCTATGTACAGCCACCCTCTCAACCTTATAACTCGTACCAGTGGCATACAAACAACCCATACAACCACTACAACTTCCCCGGATCAGGTTTGGTTATCACTACTGAAGCTTAACATTGTTAGCCTACTGCAAAAAAGACCAGTGGCATGTCAACTCTAATGTTAATGTACTCATTTTGCATTTAAATTTGGCACTAATGTTGCTATTGCTTTCACCAGGTTTACCTTTCGGACGTACATGCTTCTCTCCCTACTCTTATATGCAGTATCCAGGATATGTCATGCCTCATGCTCCAGTGCATCTCCTTGACTACAGAAGAATGTATGACCCTCACTTCAACCCTGCAGCATATGACACTGTTCGTCGCCACCACCACCATAGCAATGTGTCGAGGGAGACCACCTGCTCTGGTGCCCAGACAGACCCCAGTGATGCTTTGAACAAACTGATTGAGTGCCTGGATAAACTCCGTGCAAGCGAGACCTCCTCTGAACGAGAGCTAGACTCAGGCGTCATCTCTCCGACATCTGGAGTCTGTTCATCGAGAGATGAGTTGAAAAAAGAGGAGCCAGAAGAGGGTAATAAGCAAGAGCCAATACGCACCCAGATTCCCCCAGCATCTGCTGGGGCTTTGTTCAGCAATGCGACCACATCTGCGTGCGAATCAAATACCAGTCAGAGACAGCGGGAGGGCTGGTCAATGGATTCAGATGGTGAGCCACCTCTGGACACTTCATCTGTTCGTGAGAAACATGAGCTTGAGGAGGAGGAGGAGGATGAGGAAGAGAATGACAATGATGTACATTTTCATTTTTGTCATACTGAAAAGCAAGTCTTGACATCTGACCATCCACAAGATCATCCTGTTTGCTGTGGAGAAACCAAGAACTCCTCATTTGAAGGGTTTCATTCCCACATTGACTCCAGTCAAGGGCCTGAAGATGGCATGACGCAAGGCACAGAGGAGATCAACAGGGTAGTCCCTCAGAGTGAAGCAAGAACGGCAACCAAGGAGTCTGACATGGATGATGGTGATGACCTTGACCTGCCATACCGAATTGTCCATCTGCCTTTTGGCAGGGTGCTTTCTGCTGGAGTCATTCAGAAGAACCTTCCTGTCAAGGCTCCCTCTGCTGTCCCTCCACTCTCCCTTGGCAATCCCTTCTATTATAGCTATTGTCCCCCACAGCTGGCCCATGAGCGCTTGAGTGTCCTTAGCCCCTCTCTGGACGAGCTGTCCTCGAGGGATGAGATGTTTTCCACTGACCTTGACGACATGGATCTGTTTCCAGGTCACGTGTACACTGGGGGAAGACTGCCTGAATTGACTGCCATGGAAGTGCAAAAGCCAGCGCTGACTGAGTGCGCCACCATGCGCCTCAGGAAGTATACATGTGCCTCGTGTGGCCTTCGGGTGCCCAAGAGGATGGTCACAGCAGAAGCGCACATCTCTGGAGCTTATTGCTGCGATGACCAGGGTGACTCCGATGAAGGTGCCTTATGTGAAGCTGATAAAGTAGAAAGTATAAAGTCCTGTTCAAGGAATATTAGAAAGAAGGCCCCCACCTGTCGAACCTTAAAGTCCAAATGTATCCAACACCGAACAAAACCTAGTTCTAGGAGGTTGTACTGCAGAGAGAAAACTGATCACCAAGGACAGTCAGAATGTAAGGCTTGGGACTATCCAAAGCACAAGTGCTGTGAAGAATTGGCTGCTATGACGGAGAGGAGCTATAGACATGAGCCAAGAGAGGAGCAACATAGACCATGCAGGGGTAACCATTTTATCAATGACTTGTCATTATTGTGAATTTATTATTATTTCATAATTATTAAGTGAATGCCACCTTTTTTTTAAGCTCTCATGTTTGAATTATTCTGTCATATGAAATGGTAGTAGGTAGTCTTCGATCTTTGCATCAGTGGCGTATATTCTCACTTTCAAACATTGAAATAGTTTGAGAGAAGTGTAGTCAGAAAGTTCTGTATACTTTGTTTCTGGCCTCTCCCTCAGAGAAACAGTGGAGAGAAGGTGAGGGTCGGCACCAGGACTGTCGAGAGATTGGAGGTGGAAAGGGTTCAGTTAAACCCCCAAAAGTTCAACCTTTGCCACAGAAACAAGGTACAGTTTTTACTTTGTTTTTCCCCCCGAATTGGTTACTAAAGTGCTGATATGATTATAGATTTGTTTCTTTGATTTTCCATTTTCATAAAGTATGATCTACAAAATTCTTTTGTCAATGTTATTCTAAGAACCCAACTGTGGCAGCATGGCTATAGGATTGAAATGAATGTGGGCTACTTTAGGTGAATTGGCCAGGTTCCAGTATATAAATCTAGCCTAACACAATGAAAAATCTTTTAGTCTAGAACTAGGCTTAATCCTCTGTGTGGGGAAACCTTCCCCATTTTTGCTCTCCTTCAGCACTCCATCTGTGGATGAAGTGATTCCTTGAAGTTGCATTGCCTCAGGGCCCATGTGTAACTCCTGGTCTATGTTGTACCCTCTCATTTAGCTTTGAGTCAGACCTTTTACAAACCCAGCCGGCAGCCTCCTTTGTTCATGTAATTACTTCAGTTAGGCTACAACTGACTGAGGAACAAAGGTATCGACTGAAATCATTCCTCTAGGAATTTTTTTTTTTTTTTTCACTCAATCTTATGAATAATTCAATTAATTTCAGCAAGGAGGGTCCAGAGGAGATCTGTGGCTAAGCCACAACTGTGTCAGAACTCAAAAAACCAAAACCCAGAGAACGACAAAGAAGAGGAGGAAGATGAGGGAGAGGAAATAGAGCTGCCTTAGTTTCACGTCGGAATTGGTAAAATACACTGTAGAGAGAACTTGATTTTAATATGTGAGAAGCCAGTAAAATGTGACTAACTCTATTCTCTCTCATCCTTTTAGGGAGCACAAAATGGAAGAACATGATGTCCACATAAATTCACAAAGGGTTTTGCGGTAATGGATGAATTTACAGAGAGGGTCACAGTAGTCACTGAAAAATGCACAGAATACCATAATCTTTGAGTTTGATATTCATCTCACAAATTTTGTAAAATAATTTGCACTATGCTAGTTACAATACTTTCATTTTGGTGTAAGGTTATTATGGCACTTATGAATAAAATGTTTTGTTATCATCTTGCTCTTTGAACATTTAGTTTCCCTGGCTGTAATGCTTTGCAGTGAAGATGGCATTAAAATATTTGCAATTCTCACAGATTTGAATCCAATGTTTTTTGTTGAACACTGCTCCCCCTTTGTATGTTAATTATGCGTAATTTCAAAATAATGTTTGCTATTATACGGTTTACTATACTATTCTTTACATCCTAAAGAAGACATGAATCAAACCCTCTGTCCCTGAGTGATGAGGCCATTTTAGCTATAACAAACATGATTGTGTATGTGTGACTGCCATTACATTTATCACTTGTGGTATTTATCCTTTGTTCTTGAATTGCGCCATTCAATTATTTAAGATCTTTAATGGCTAAGTAACAAAGGTTGATGAATTTTCTCTAAACATACTGGGGTTTCCAAAGTGTGTAGAATCCCCTATCTTGTAAGTGCAAAATCCAGGCAACTACATTTAAAAAATGACAGTGACAACATGCGCCAAAGGTAGTTGGTTAAATAGTCATTCTCAATCCTGTTCCTGCCACGCCTACCTAGCTAAACTGATTAGCATTCTTGATCTGCTGAACACACCTGATATAGGTCATCAAGGTCATTGTGGTGACACTGATATCAATCAGGTGTGCTTGCTGTAGGATGAAATACAATAATAATGTATGCAAAGTAGGGGGCTCTCCAGGACCACGACTCAGAATGCAATGAAATAAATGATTGATTTGAACACATCTGTAGGTGTCAATAATGTGTGGGTTTATGCTGAAATGCTAAATCTATATTGCAGAAGTAGTTACAAAATGATATGTGTGACATTTATACATTTCAGAAGATGCTCCATATTAGTGATGAACATGATGTCACACGAGGAGCAGACAGAGATGAATATATGTTTAATGTGCAGGACTGTTGTCAATGGGAGTTTATTTATTATTCAATATTTATGCTGAGTGTATTATAAAATCATTATTCATTTGTATTTTATCATAATTTATTTGTGCTTATTAGCAACTCTGGCTCCAGCTACTAATAACTGAACCAAATAGTTTAGATAAATACACAGGGTTGTTTGTCAGAGATGAGAAATAGCGAAATTGGCAAATGACCACAGCATCCATTTGTGTTAACCAATTGGCCACTAATTGGCTGTCAGAGAGGCTGAGTCCTGCCCGCCTCCAGATTGGTGTGATTTGCCAGGGTCCTAATTTCCATAGTTTTGGTAGCCAGTCAGCTTCTTCAAACACATTTCCCAAATGTTTAAAACCAGAGGAATACAGCAGCACTGTCGTTTGTCTCTGTAACTGCTGATATTTGCATTGCAAGTAGGTTTGGTTTCTTCTAACATGGTATTGCTTCACTAATTTGTTGCCTTTAAAAAAGGGCACGTGGTCTGTAATGTCTTTCAGTATCATGAAACTTAATGTCAAATGTTTGTGACCTTATTAGCTACACTTTCACATTTCCTCATGCTCTTTTTGTCGTTTTGTGTGGTATTCCTATTGTGTTCTGAATTTGATGTTGGGCAGTCATATTTAAACTATGCTGTGCTTCTCTCCCTACAGAGACATGGCAGCGACAGCTCAGCCTGCTCAAGCACCTCGGCACCCTGCCCCTGGGCCGTATGGAGGACCTCATCCTGAGGATCCACACCAGCGCACGCGGCCTTTTTTCTATGTGCAGCCGGCACAGCCTTATATGCCTTACCAATGGCCAATACCCTACAACCCCTACTGTGGGTTTCCTGGGATGGGTAGGTACTTTAAATGTATTCAGTTTATAAGTATTGCCAAACTGTCCTGAATGAACTTTTAAGCATGTGAAGCATGTCATATAATTTGTGCACATGCAGGTTATCCCCCCATGGGGTTCCCCCCTTTTCCTCCTTCTCCATATGTTGACGCCCCAGGCTACATCATGCCTCACTCCCAGTTACACCTGGTGGACTACAGACGTATGATGAACCCTCATATGGCACCAACAGTGGCCTACCAGGCCCGGCGCTTCCGCTATCAACACACCACCAACCCACGGGTGATGATTAGCTCAGAAGTCCAAACAGACCCGACTCTTGGCCAGAGCCCGATCCGAAGCACCTCTAATGGTGGCCCTAATGGCCCAACTAATTGTGAGTCCGGCAGGGACACGTGCTACACTGGCTCCACCTCGACCTCAACCTCGACCTCTACTTCCTCTGCTATATCTACTGAGGAGAGGACCCCTGAGCGCACGGAGCCTGTGGTCATGGCCATGTCACAGCCACCAACCAGCAGCACCTTTGTTGGCTCTGCAACTCCAAGAACCACGGTTATCCAAGACCATGTTCTGTTCCAGGCTGAGGAGGTGCAGATCAAGTGCAATGGGACTGTAGCAGACTTAAAGATCGCCCACTGTGAAGAGACCACAAAACTGGTGTCTGACCTGAATGGTGGGTTGCTACACCGTAATACTGGGGCACCATGCTTATCAGAGGGTGGAACAACCAAAAATCCTGAAGAGCTCAAGAAAGGCGTCGAGATGAGGGGCCCTGCTTCATGTGAGGCAGCTTCCTCTGAGGAGCCCTGTCTACCACCCTGCCCAGACATTCTCCTGACTGGAGCCTCGCCATCTACGGAGTCATTGCCTCCAGCGGAAGGGTCTGCAGAAAAGCCAAATGTTCCAAATACAGATGCTGTGAACACCGCCTTGACTGATCAAACAAAAACGATCACCGCTGATATGGGCTCCTCTGTGGTGGCCTGTGGAGACTTCAAAATGGCGTCAAAAAATGAGCTCAACAAAGCCGAGCTCAACAAGGATGACTACGACCTCTTCCCCAGCAGCAAGAACTCCCAGTTCAAGATTCTGCACCTGCCATTTGATCTGCAGTTTGGGGAAATGCAGCACCTGGAGACGTCTGTGTGGTCTGTCGAATCCTTGATGCCTTATGTGCCCAACAGCGAGTGGCTGATCCAGAACGGCCTGATGACTCCTCAGAAGGAGCCCCTGAGCCCTCTGATGGAAGACCCCATTAGTCCGACCCTAGCAGCTGTCGATTCCCTGCAAGAGAGGCAGCAGACCATGGCTGAAGCTGAACCTGATCCACATGACTCCATGACTTCCTTGGAGTCCCTACCACCCTATCTCCCATCTGCTAGTTGGCTGGCAGACTTCGGGAATGTGTACCTCTACCACAAGATGCAACCCAATGATCGGCAGCAGCTTGGCCTTCATGGGAATGTCTCCCCAGACGAGCCTAGTCAGGACCTCAAAGTTTGGCAGCACGTATCCCAGAGCTCCTCAGGTCCTCCCTCCAGACGCAGAGAGGACTGCAGCAGGCACAAAGGGAAGACTGGAGCGGCCAGTGACGCGTCTGACCACGAGTGCCAAGCCATGTCGTCCCATGGAGATTGCTTGCTATCTCCCCCTCACCAGGGTCAGTGTGTCTGTAACCGATCTCTCACCAAACGTGGAGCAGCCACCCCAAGTCCCACGCCCAGTATGAAGCGCCAGAAGCATCCTCACCCCCAGCGAGACACTGTCAAATCCCCAGGCTTTGCAACTTGCAAGTGTTTGCCTGGTAGGTCAAAGTTCTCAACCAAAGGATCTGGCGCCGATGTCTCTGGACGCCTTAATGAGGAAGATGACACGACTGAGGGAGAGGCCTCTGAGAATAGTCTGCGTCCTCTCGCAGGGTCCAAGAGGTCCTCCGAGGCTAGGAAGGCCCAGCACATCAGCCGCCACTCTGAGACGTGCCCTGTGGCTCAGCGACCCAAACTCCGGGAACAGAACTGCTCATGTGACATGCCCAAATGCACCCACCTTTTCTCTGGATCGAGGGAGGGCAGTGGACCTAATCAACAAAAAGAATCTGCGTGGCGGCGAGGCGTGGTGGACCCTGTGATGTCCAGTGCAGAGCGACACAGGGTTGCAGAGCAGAGAGGAGTAATGCAGAAATGTCAGCCTGGTATGGAAAACTGCAGTTTCTATTTTGTAATTGGTCTTAAGACGGGATAAATGGTGTTGACCCTTTTTTTCCATCCCATAGAGAGAACATGGAGAAGACCTTTGGTCTTTGACCCAGAATCCTCCAAGGGTTTTAACAATCAGAAAAAAACACATTCACAGTCACAAGGTATGGTCCTTTTTTGTTTGTTTGTTTAATTTTCTAGTGAATTGTAATGAGTTAGTAATTTGAACATGGAGGAGAGGGATGAATCTAAAATAATGTATCCGTTTAATCAGTTTGACTTTGTTCTCTCTAGGTGGTCACAGAAAATTCACACGATGTTGATCAACACTATACCACATCAAATGGAGTGAAGGCACATTTTAATCACAAGTGTTCATATTTAATTTAATCTCTTTGAAAAGAATCTTATTATTCACGACAATTTCACTCACATTTTACAATGAATAAATTAAGCACTTTTATATACAAATTATGGTCTTTGCTTCTTTTGTGGCTGCAATGTTCTTTAGATCATTTGACCTTACTGGAGATGAAGGTCATTTAGTACTGATAAGGTGGACTGGTCCTTTATTGGTGTGATCTTGGATGGTTTGGAGTGGACCATAGTACTGGCTGGTGGCATCCATTACCAGTTTTAAACAGCAGGTGGAACTGTAGCTACAGCGGTCAGTATTATATCATTTATATTGCTGTGTACATTTTCCTGGTGCACTTGTTTATGTCTATAAAAAAAATCCATTGGATCTGTACTGTTTTGCCAAATATGCACAAAAACGCTCCTCTTGTTAAACCGTGGGTGAACTGGCGTGTGTTCCCACATCCCCTCAAACCCTAATCTTCAAACTGTCAGTAGTTTAATAAATGTGTATACCAACAAGGGATTTGAAGCTTTTTTTATTTCACGTATCTTTACATAGTTGTCCTGGCATACAGTTGTATGATAAGACCTCTAATTATGGTGAATGCCATGCCTATCCTTCATCCTTCAGTGTTGGTAATGGATATTCACTGCTGAGAAGCAATGACTCCAATCCTTTTTAGACATCATGTCCTTGGTAATAAGTACAATATTTTGTTTTGGATATACATTGGTATGCTGTGTTTGTACAGTTTGAATTGAAATGACCAGACAAGGACGAATGAAGTGAAACTACATTGTCAGCTACATATTGCCTTCAGTTCAGTTTTTTGCACCCTCTGAACCACAGAAGAGTTTCCACTCAGGCCTAAGATGGCATATTCTCTCCTTCTCTGTACTCTTGTGTTATTCTGGGGTAATGAAGAGCAATGTATTTCTGAATGATAACAATGCTTTGAAAACGAGCATTGGGAGATGGAAGAGCAGGGTGAAGACAGCTGTAGGATAGCCGACTGATCAGCCAGCTCTTATGATTTCCCCTCTGAGTTGTTTGTCTTTTACTGAAGGAGGGGATGACTGCTCCTTGTGACTATCATGATTCCTGTTTGTAGATTTGTCAACTCTCGTTTGCTGGATGCACTGCTGTGACCCGCAGGGCTTCATTCAGACGGGTCCTGAGAGGGAGAGAGAAAGACAACAGCTTGTATTAGTTGTGGAAAGTTTCAGAAAAATAAGTATCTGCTGGGTTCTTTTGGGCTTATGGCCTTGTGCATTTCTACTTCGGTGCGTATTTGTCTCACAGGCATGCTATGTTTTGCCGAGTCTGAGTATATGCACTTGTATATGAGTGGGATGCTGCTGATGTGTGGGTGGTGGAGTGAAGCGATCCACAGGAGGTTAAGAGCATCTCTTCACACGCTTTAGAAATCTCCTGCACCTCTGTCAAGCTGTCAACTGCATATCCAAAGAGAGAGCCATGCACATGTCAAACACTGCATCAAATAGCGGGGACAAATCATCACACCGTGTCCATGACTGGGAGGAGGAAGGAGCCCTGGAAAAACTAAGCATGAAAACATAAATGTTTCAAATCAACATTGTGAATGTTAAGACGCAGACTGTTATGAATGTCCACTGGTAGGGCTCTGTACAGTACATGATATTGCTCATTGCAAAACAACAATGTATAAGTAAATAACAATGCTCATGCAAAGGGCAGATGATAGGAAATACACTCAAGGACACGCATTTTCAAAAGCATATGAAAGGTGGGATCCTGATTTTCCCCTATTTATTGACCAATTTATGCTTTACATACTAATGATGTGCTAAATTACTTTAGAATTTAAATCAGTTGTATTTAACTGATCATGTGTTCCAAAGTTTTTACTGCAAACACAGATTTGAATGAATTATTCTAAGCAGTGTTTATGTAAATCAATGTAAAAATCTAGATGAAGATTGCTCTGCAGAATACACTAGGATGAGATTAAGGAGGGAACACATCTATGTTTGGGTTAGCCTGTGATTAAATCATGCCCAGACAATGTCTTGGAATTCCCCCGCTTTTACAAAACAACACAGGATGTGGCCTGCGAGAGAAGCTCTTCAGTGAGTCTCATGCATATGCACACCTGCATCTCCTCTCAGACTGTGTGGAGAAATGGAAAATGGAGTCAATTTCTGTCCATGGAAAGAAAATGAGAGTAAACCTTACATCAAAACAGCACTTCACATTACTCTGCATGTTAGCTATTATTTTCAAATATGTATTATATACATCTCAATCTGCCATCTGAACTCTTAGCAGGACTAGTTTAACCATGTGAGCAGTTTCATTCAATGTTTTTAACATGCCTGAACTCTTTTCAGGAGACTGGGAAAAGAAAGAGTTTCCATATTGAGCAAAGGAAGCATTTCACCACTGAGATATCAGCAGGACAAGCTCTATCAGTTTGGAAGAGGATGCAAACACCGTCCAGTTGGCAGCAAATTTTCTGACCTCCCTCCATCGCCTGAGGGATAATATTCCCCAATCAGTACAATCCCCTGCTGTCATCTCCCCACAACACTGCCCTGCAGGCTGCTTGTCTGCTGACATCATCTCTTCACTATTGTACAAATGGCCACACTATTAAAGCATCTGGAACTGATGTCGTATTAAAAAAACAAGTTGGTTTGTGCATTTTTGGGCAGCAAGGAGAACATTTCAACTGGTTCCTGCCTTGGTAACTTTCAACATGAACTGTATGTCCTCGATATCCTTCTCTAAGTGAGGCCAACATACACTGACTTTTCCTTGTTATTGATTGAATTTCTATCTTTAAGAGAGGCCACCATAGATGGTTGATTTTTCATTCTTATGCTCAAAACCACAAGGATGTCTCTACCTTCTAGTGAAATCATTTTTGAACAAATTCTGCTTGCTGCCTGAGAAGGTCAGGATTCAAAAGAGAGACAGAAGATGAAACTACGAGTCCCTCTTTCAAATGCCAAGGATGTCACAGGGTCAGATGAGTATAGCTATATCTCTACATCCTTGAAAAGCAAATCCAAACAGTGCCAGAAAGGCAACAGCAGTGTCAGAAAGGTCACAATAACAGCAACCTTATCCTTAAATTATCATATCACCTCATTTGATTAATCTCTTTATACATTACTAACCAATGTATTATTTCATAAGAAGCTTTCACATTGTGACAACTGTTTTATGTCTTTGCAGCTGTAGAAAAAAATAAACTTGCTGCCTGAATGTCCAGGGACATTAAAATGCTTGTAATTTGGTATGTGTGTTTCTCTTTCAAATAAAAGGACATCTCTTGTGAAACATGAATGTGACAGCAGTTTCATCAAAATCAAGGGCAGGCAATTTGGAAGGAATGTGGTGAATGAATGTAAATACTGCTGCAGTACTGTAGGGCTCAGGTTTCTGGTTCCAGATGTGGAATGTAACTCTGTCTCAGAGAAGTAGAATAAATCTAAAATAAAGACATGGACAAAAACAAGTGGAGGACTAAAGAAGACAGGAGAAAAATGAATGGGGACTAATCGACTTTTGCTCTTTCAAATTTTCAATATTACATAACAAGTGGTCATACACACCCCCTCCAAAAGATACATTTTCAGCTCTCTAGCTAAATTAGTGTAACAGTGTTGTGGTCTGAAACTAGATCTTTGCCAGCTCCCCCCACAGACCCACACACGCACACACACGCACACACATGCACGCACGCACGCACACACATGCACGCACGCACGCACACACACACACACACTCACACACACACACACACACACACACACACACACACACACACACACACACACACACACACACATACTGTTCATGTAAACTCAGTAAACAAGTGGTCATACACACCCCCTCCAAAAGATACATTTTCAGCTCTCTAGCTAAATTAGTGTAACAGTGTTGTGGTCTGAAACTGGATCTTTGCCAACTCCCCCCACAGACACACACACGCACACACACGCACAAACATGCACGCACGCACGCACACACATGCACGCACGCACACACACACACACACACACACACACACACACACACACACACACACACACACACACACACACACACACACACACACACATACTGTTCATGTAAACTCAGTAAACAAACCTTACAAAGAACAGGCCTGGAAACCATGATTGCTACCACATGTACATGGCCTCTCCTCCCCTCATCTTACAAGGGCGATATTGAGTCTGCATGTGTGTTTGGATCAGGAGACTTTTCCACTACTACAAAAGAGGCCAGATTCTTTAAAAAACTCTTTCACATTTTATACACATTGTACAAACTGCATGTGTTGCCAAAAGCTAATTAAACCAATAATTGCCTTTTATGAATAATTACCTTTTTTTATTATGGCCATTACCTTTGCTATCTACTTAATGGATCAATGTATGACTTCTGCATGTTGATACCTTGAGGAGAGTATGCAGTATGTTTATCCATTAGGCCTACCCAAACTTGTAACAAACACATTCATTCTGCACTCAACATCTAGTGGCCTGTTTTTGAGAGAAGAGTGCAGTGGGAAAATGCAGGAAAGGTGGAGGAGTGGCGAAGGCTGCCTTCATTATGGAAACTATTTAGTGAGGCACCTTTTAGAAGTAAACAGGGATGTGATGCTGGAGGGGCCTCACTGTGGAGAGTTATCAGCAGTGGCAGTATGCCTTGCAGGGTCTACTGCATTTCTGTTTCCTTGCATAATATTTGTTTGAATTGGTGATTTAGTTTAATTAAATAAAGATGGTTCATATCCAAGAAAAAAAAAATGAGTACACTCTTTCTCTGTTGCTACCCAGATAGTCCCTGACTTTTTTAAATCTGTCCTCTGGCTGCCTCTCAGCCTCAGTGATTTCCACAGACCTTGCAGCTCTATCTGGGATTAGCGGATCTCAGAAACGACTTTCAATTGAATTGGTGTGCAGTTTGAGAGAGATAGAGCTAGAAACAGACAGCGTATGTGTGTGTGTATGAGAGAGAGAGAGAGAGAAGAGAAGAGAGAAAGAAAAGATTAAAGTGAGAGAGAGAGTGGTGCAGTGAGTCTGGATGCTGGCATCGTAAAGCTGGTGTGAAAATACACATATATAGCTAATATGCTTTAGCTGCTTTCACTGATGATATACTGGTGAAATCTCAGCAGGGCAGTTAAACCCCCTCATTGCCTCAGGGACCATGTACCCACAATATATTGACTCCTCATATAACCTGCATACAGCAGCAGCAGTGGCTCTATAGACACTGGAGGACAAATTAGGGGAAAAACATTGCCTTGCTGAGAGGTTCTTGTTAGGTTTGAGATTCACACATAAATTGCTTAGGACTTAATTGATTCATTGTCTGTTTATCAGATTGAGACTATGGTCTAGAGCAGTGTTTCTCAAAGTGTGGTCTGGGGACCACTGGTGGTCTGCAAGCTATCCCAAGTGGTCCGCGAGCAGACCTGGTAAAATATAATATAGATGAGTTGTTTGCAATATTGAACCAACTTGTATGTAAATCCAAACAGTTCTGCAACACTAAGATATGCCAGTTTAAATCATATGAATCCTCTGACATAATAAGCAAAGTGCAAAGGCAATAAGCAAGGTG
Source organism: Alosa pseudoharengus (assembly GCF_046254945.1). NCBI lineage: Eukaryota > Metazoa > Chordata > Actinopteri > Clupeiformes > Clupeidae > Alosa > Alosa pseudoharengus. The sequence goes on along the minus strand of NW_027468650.1, from coordinate 19,145,421 downwards.
GTTCAGTGAGTAGGCCTATATAATTGTGTAGGCTAATATACTGTTGAAGTAGGTCTAATCTTTTTTTTTGTTTTTAGCATGGTGGTCAGTGCGTTTCTTTTTTATTGGTTAAAGATGCTCTAAGCGATGCTGGGTAACGTCACTTCTGTTGACGTTCAAACAAATCAGAAAGCTACTTCCTCCCCCCCTTCCCGTACAATTAAAACTCTCCTAAACATGCACCTCGTCGGTGATTTGCTGGAAAAGTTTTTTATGTTTTCATGGGCTTGGTTTGCCTAGGTTGTTTTTGTTGCCGTTTTTTGAGCCTCGCTGTCCACAGAGATCGTGTTTTTTTACAGTGTATTCAGGACACAGGCAGCTAGCGGAGGGTGAGGTGATGTTTGCTGTAAGTGACATAAAATGTATAAAATGTAGCCTAAAAAATGCGTGGCATCACTTAGAGCACCTTTAAGTGGTTCTTTGTGTGAAAAAGTTTGAGAAACATGGTCTAGAGCTTGACTGATGTGAACATGAGGTAACTATACATATTCAAGCAGTCAGTTAAACTTGCTGTTAAAGATATGTGATTTGTGGTATAAGAGTGTGCACTGTAGACCAACTGTGTATGTTTCCAGTTACTATATAGCAACTGTTTGAGTTGACATGTCACACACACACACACACGGAATGCAATACGGGTTAGATCAGCGTGACTATTGATCCCCTCCAGTCCAGGCACTATGAGTTTATTACACGAACAAGAAGTGGGAGAGAGAGAGAGGGAGAGGGAGAGAGAGATGAAAACAGTTTAAAAGAAGAAAAAGAAGAAAATCTATCTGTGTGTCTGGTAAAAGAGATACAGGCAAATGTGTGTGTGTGTGTATGAGTGTGCCCACATGCCTGTATGTGTGTGCGCACGCATGCCTGCCTGTGTGTGTGTGTGCGCATATGGCCTGCCTATGTATGTGTGTGTGTGTATGTGTGTGTGTGTGTGTGTGTGTGTGTGTGTGTGTGTGTGTGTGTGTGTGTGTGTTAGCTCGAGGCTGATGGGTTTACAGCTTTTTAAGAGACCCCTCCAGGGAGGTTTAATGAATGTAACCACACACATTTTCTCCTCTCACCATGCCCTTCCTGAATACAATGACATCTCAAGGTTTGTGTTGAACAGGCTAATCTGCAACAGCACAGTAGAAAATGAATGTGACGGCCCTGTATTTCAACTACCTCATGGTCTGCTGATATTTGAATGGGTAAGGCTATTTGCACCCCTGGTACAATTAGCAGTGTATGCTTTTCGTACCCTGGTGCAATTAGAAGTGAATTCTATTCGTACCCCGGTGCACACAGCAATGTGTTCTATTAGTAGCCCGTCTGGTACAAATATCAGTGTATGCTATTTGCACCCCTGTGCATTTATTCTGGCATATTGATCACACAATGTGTAATGTGTAACATGTTTTTGTTGTTACTGTATGTAACAGGGTGTGAATAACTCAACTGTGTAGACACTCTGAATAAGGTATGCTGTTTGCATCAATGTATAGTTAGAAGTAGATGCTATTCGTACCCTGGTGTATATAGTAATGTATGCTATTTACACCCTGGTGTATATAGTAATGTATGCTATTTAAACCCTGGTGCGTGAACTAGCTAATTGTTGCAATCAAAGCTTCTGTTTGAGGACTGATTTCTTGTTCAAATTGCACACCTTCTCTCTAGAGACGTTGGTACACATGCACACTCACTCTGCCATAATGCATCATGCGAGAATCGAATCGAAAACGAATGTCCGCCATGTTTTTTGTTCACGTGAGCAACGTCTTTTTGTTGTTATGTCACAGGGTGTGAATAGCTCAGCTGTGTGGCCAAGGCTATTTGTACCAGGGGTGTAAATAGACACTCCGTATTTTAATCTTTCACATATTTTTCTGCAATATATATCCACATGATGAATTACGATTCATCATGATGAACGACAACATGTAAAATATACATTTATGCAACACGTGAACAGAAAATGCATCTCTTAACATTAAACATTATTTTAAGGTATGACATGTACTGTATGTTATGGATGCTTACATTATTCAATTTGACGATCATTTTATTGATTTAGGTAGTTGACATTTCTGTATCTCCACTCCATTTCTTCTCATTGGCATGCCATCCAGGAATTGCCAGAATGCCAACATACCCTAATAATCATGTCTCTGCAAGAAAACCACTTGGATAAAGTGTCATGTCTCATTTTCCCTTGTAAATGGCATGTTACATTTGGGGGGAAATGGCTAAAGGAAAACACATGAGATTCAAGAAACAGAAAGGGGGTCCTTGAAGTCTCTCACCTCACCCATGAGTGTAAATGTTAGAGGAGCAAGTAACCCTCTCTTCATGGCCTTGGTGAGGGTCTTCAGTCCTCTTCACAAACAGCCATTAAAGTGTCAGACCCATGCAGGTTCATCTGTGGCCACATCTCCTTCACCTCATGTCAGCCGCCCATTTTCCCTTTACAATACATCCAATTATGCAGTGGCAACTGCCAGGCCCCTCCGCCGCCCAAATGATGGTCACCTTCCCACTCTCTCTATCGCTGTGATCTCACTGAGAGATTGGGGATCTGAGAGAGGATTTTTTTTTCTGTCTTTCCGTTTTCTCTTAACTGTTTTCACCTCTCTCTCTCTCTCTCTCTCTCTCTCTCTCTTTCTCTCTCTCTGAGTGCAGAAAAGGAAGTCATCTCTGGCAAGATGACAGGTGATGGTTTGACACAGGGTTTTAATGAGTTGGCATATGTCTTATCATGGTTTAAGCATGAAGGCACTGTTGTGTGTGTGTGTGTAGAGAAACGGATGTGTCTTTCTACTGCATGAAGACTGGAAGGTGATCAATCTTAAACAGCTTGTCTTTAAAACCGCTATCTCTACTACTGCAGAAAGGAAAAATGATATGAGAGCTTTTATGTGTCTGGTTTGTTCTGTTGCTTTCTGTACACATGCTTGACTGATTGAAATTGGTCCAAGAGGATGATTTTGGTCTCATAAAGTTTAGACCTGAATTATATATGCAGGCTTTCTCATGTGTTCTTGGTGGGGTAGAATATGGTTCTGGGCTGTCTGCTGGAATGGACTGAGCCCAGATGGGAAGGAGACGGAACTGTGAGTATGTGAGCAGGGAGCATCTCTCTCTGATTGGGCTAATTTAATGGATGGGCACTCCTCATATCTCATTCTGGTCATCTGCTCCAAGGTGGCCGAAGCAACAAGATGATGGTGTCTGACTCCACCATCTTCCTCTCCATCTCTCTTCAACTCTCTCTCTTTTTCGTTTTGTTTTGTCACAGCCGTGTTTGATAGTGGAGATTGTATCGGGGATGTCCCTTATACAGTCTATGGGATGTCCTAGGACATCCTAGTTAATATGTACTGTAGGGAGGCAAAGACAGTGATTGCTGTTTTCTTTCGATATTTGCATGAACTTGGAGCATGCTTTGGAACATACTTTAATTTTAGCATTCTGGAATTTTGTTAGCATAAAAACATTAACTTTAATCCAAATCTGTCTGGAGAGTGTAGCATTTAGGATTTGTCCATTATTTAGAAAGTGATGGTGAACCATCATGGATGTATGTAAAAGACATCTAAAAAGCCCCATGATAACATGTGTCCCAAATCAGGATTATTATGAACTGTGACTCAAGATGCTTGTGTTCTCATTTAGTGGTCTTGTCTGGGCTCTTGTCTTGTGGTTCAGCATCAGCAGTGAGACTATCAACAAAATACTTTGGTCACAATTCAGTCAGTTGTGCATTCTTTTCAATCAAAATGGGATAAGATCAAATTCCTCAGAGCACCATCTCCCCCAAAACATGGTCCTGGAACATGTTTCTGTGCGCAGCAGTGTCCATTTATTCACACAGTCACTCACACACTTTGGAATGGCTCAGCCTGTGGATTACAAGGGGCTGCTGTCCAAAACAAGGCTAGTGGCACGCTAATGCTGTCTGCTTATCATAAATCTACCAGTGACATCAATCGTGCCTCTGGGTGATGCATGGCAAGATTTGACCGAGCGTGGCTGAGAGCTCAACACAGCTTCCTTTCATGCTGAGTGATGCCTCAGTATACCATCTCTTACCACACACACACACACACACACACACACACACACACCAGCCAGCATACTTCCACTATGCAGACCATCTCAGTCATAACCATCCATCTGCCCCAGCAGCATGCTAACACTGACAGCTATTAAACGTACAGTGTCAGAACTAAGCACAGCATTGGCAAGAGGTCTTGTTACCTCAACCGCACTGTCAGAGAAACTAAGCCACTGTAGGAGCACGGCAAATACTCTTCAATTAGACTGACACCGTGGAAAACACAGATGGATTTAAAAGAGAGGCAGAGACATGGAGAGGAAGAGGGAGAGAAAATAGAGAGATAGTGAGACAGTCAGAGTGTGAAAGGGGGAGAAAGAGAGCTAGAGAAAACAGCAATACATACTTGCTCTGTAAGGGGCTTCCCAGAGGAAGCTCAGAAGCAGACAGTCTCTTTTAGGGAGCACGAGTTGTCTCCTCTCATCATCCTACCACACTGCAGTGGGTAATGTGAGTGCTGCCGATGGCAGAGGAGTCTCTTTGCATTTCATGCCATGCAAAGCAACTTTCAGACATGATTTCAGTGTCTTGTCTCAGCATTGCCAAACACACAGGTAGCCGCCATCCTGCTCAAGATAGTATTATGACCAACACTAGTGCTAGCGCAGCATGGTCAAATGTAGATTTTGTCTAAGTTTATTTTTTCACCGGCTTTTGGTCGCCTATTCCCGGGATGCTGAAACACCGAAACTGAAACTGGGCATGCAGTCCCACTGGGCTAATAGGCTCACTCAACAAAATGCCAATGGCCTATATTCATAATTCAGAAGCCAAAACAATTTTGTGCCAATATCATGTAATGCAAAGGTTCAAAGTTACCAAGATTTAACATGCTGTACCACAGGGCTTTTAGCTTCAGAGAATGGCTCACAATACAAACCTGAGCAACATCCTGGGAGGGATAAAGGGCACCATTGAGGGAATAATAGAAGATGAGTGACATCATATATTACTATATGGAGCAGAGAAATATGGAAGAAAGGGGAAGCCGAAGACACTGAGCAGTAACAAAGTCTCTGCAGTAGAAGCTATGTCTAAATTCTTTACAACACATTTGGTGTTATGATGGACACTTGGGTGAATTACAGGAATCCTTCAGCATCTCAGTGAAAGAGTTCCCATAAAAAAAGTGCGTCCAGCGCTTGAGTTTGTGAGATGTGCATGTCTGTTGAGATTATGCATTTTTACAGCTCCTTTTGACAGGAGAATGTTGTGGTCAAAACAGAGTACAACAGGACATAAAACATGGCACAGGCTTGTCCAGAGATCATCAAATGACTGCATGAGACTGAAGGTGTTTCTGCAGAACCATATGCCATTTTATGTCAAATCTCAGGAAAGACCTGAGGTGAACCAGACACTTTTCACCCAAAATGTTGCCTGAAGAAACCTCAGTGAAAGAGCAGATCACAAGACTCAGAGAGACACTTCAGAGTACTGCCTCAAACTCCTCTGCACAACTAAAAAGATACAGGTAGAATACTAAAAGCAAAGCAACATATAGGCCTACTTGCAGGCCAAATAACCTCAAAAAGTTTATTCTGCTGTTATTTTTCACAGACTGACTAAACTGTGTCTGTTGATTTTGCTGTGACAGCATCACTAAGGATACTAGATTTCTCCCCCTAATCCCAAGCATTCAAAGCCAGCCGCTATCCTCAGACACTGGTTAGGCTGGGGAATACCACTGCCACTGAAAAGTAGGACAAGTATGCAAATACATACTCACATAATAACAAACACTTTTTAAAAAGGCATACATGAATATTCACAGGACACCCACAGATATACACACACACAGGAAAGCTTGTCACAATTGCATATGTGGAGGTGGTTGTAAATTATTTTAGTGAGGCTGTCATTTTATATCCTGCGGACACTGGTGTGAAAATAACTGAGCTGCAGCCTGATACAGTCTTTAGAAAATCCTAAATGTATTTTTGCAGCGCATTATGAAGACACACACACATGGGGGGGGGGGGGGGGGGGGGGGGTAGATAGAGAGACAGAGAGACATACATCTATCTGCTATCTGGTGGCATCACGTGAGGACTTCTCCACACTGATATCACACCACCCATAACTCAAAGGCAGCTTTTCGTTCTATCTCATCAAATCCTCTGTGATCACAAACTCATCTTCTCTAAGCTCTCTCACATCCAAGCAACCCATTTTATAGCCTCTTTCCAGTCTGTAATGCATTAACATGTACCAGCCTTGCTGCCATATTCAAAGGTATCTCTCCCAATAACAGTCAGGACCTCAGACTGCATGTAGCAAATGGTGGTATGTGTGTGTGTGTGTGTGTGTGTGCGTGCGTGCGTGCGTGTGCGTGCGTACTTGCAGAGGAATCCCCATGAACTGTCTCTCAATCATATTTAATCTTCTCTGATTCAAATAGCATTTTCATTTATTAGAAGTAAGCATGTAGGTGGTCTTTAAGGAGGAGTCGGGGGCAAATTAGACGCACCCACAATGTTAAGGTATCTTCCTGATAGGTCAAACTGGCTAAGGGGTGGGACGACAATGCAGTTGGTTTTAAAATAAGGAAGGCAACATAAACAGCGAACCACCTCCCTAGTTGGCAGGACGTGGTCACCACTGTTGATTTCATTTCATGGTCTCTGAACTCACATCAGGAACGTTAGCCGACAATTTAAACGGAACGGTCAAATGTGGATCTCGGCGCTCTTTGCGCGCGAATGAACCAGTGAGAAACCCATACAGCGTTGTGAGTAGCCTGTCTTATCTTGAAAGTCACGGAAATAGATTTTTACTTTTCATGGATGTAAAAACGACTACTACAAAGTTCTTTGTATACAAGTACAAATGATAGGCAGTTTGACTTGGTTCTGTATGAGCATTTATATTTTGGACTCTACAATATGCTCTTTGCAAGGATTTTTTTGGTATTAAATGGGGTTACCATCTCGACCTAATGCATATGTTTAATCTATCCGCGAAACTGATGTTATTAATTCTAATTTAGATACACCGTTACACAGTGTAACCTACTGGCTGGATAACACATTCGCAGTATCGTTTTCTTTATCCGTTCTTGTCTTTTTGTTACATCGCTGATTGGTCAGAGGTGGTGTCGACAGACAGCTAGTGCCACTCGCCAAGCCATTGTTTGAAGAAGAGTGATAATATTGCATATGCGCGCAGAACAATGCTTTATTGCACCGACGCGTGTCCACTCTTGGGGCTGGGTTCCCCTGTTGTCATAGCTAGCCAGAAGGTACGGAGGCGAGATGCAGGGGATCCTGTCAGTGATATTCTCTTTGTTATCAAAAATTTCAAAAGAAACTCGTGGAACTGCAACTATTGTATGTTTTTTATTATTATTTGAATATAAATGATTGCCGTTTTAGTCGTATACAATGTAAAAACAGCATTTTATTTTAAATCAACGTCAAGATTTGATTAACCCAATCAATGCACCTACTTGCATTAGGTATCTTGAACTTGTCTTAGACAACCAGAGAGACCTAGGATAACAACAAAACAAAAAAACTCAAAGAACAGAACATGGACCCCCAAGAAAGCACAGCACCATTAACCGTCGCTAAGGCAATTACATGTATGTTATAAATGATGTCATTAATAGCATACATAGGCTCTTGTCAGCTGTCCGGGTCAGTAGCATCCTGTGAAACAGTGCGCACAATCTTCAGGCCTTCCCGGACCCACTCAACCCGAACCCCTGCCAATATGGATAAGCATCTCTGTGTTTGATGCTTGATGTCTGTGCATGCCTGTGATTTGTGCACAAGGAAATGACCTGACACACCCTCGACAACTCTTTTTAGAGTTTTAGGATGACTTTCATAAGCAACCTCTCCCTTTCTTCTTTGAAATCACCACTCATTATTGTTCCATTTTATGTTGATGGATGAGCAAAATAAACCTTAATTTCAGACAAAATCTACTCTACTGGAAAGGATTATCTGTATAAATATTATTGTGTCACTGGTAGTCATATAATGATAGAAAGTATTTTTTTGTCATGTTAATCACTATTATTCACAGTGTTCGCTTGAGTTAAAGGTTGATAACAAAGGGTGGAAGTGAATATTAGCCAGAAGCACTGACACTGAGAGTCTGTGTGTCTTTGTCACACCACTCCATTTTCATAATGAAACTGTATGACTGGTGCATCATGCTTTGATTTGTATCTAGATGAGGACTAAATTAAACCTGTGGAATTTGCAGCTGCAAGTACACACTTCTCTGTCTCTGTCTCTGTCTCTCTCTTTTTATATATCTCAGTCTCTCTAACTTGATTACTGTGGTTTTCCACCAGTCTCCTCATTTGAGGACTGGTCTGATGAGATTGATTTAAATAATGTATTTTGCACTGAGGGACATAGTGTGTACCATAATGGAGTGCTCAGTGTAAGACAAAGCCTTAGATGAATTTTGAGCTTAACCACCAAACAGCTGCCTTTCGTGAGAGCAGAGTTGCACATTGTATAAAGGAACGAAACAATTAAGGAAAAATTGATGTTTTGAATTGACATATTTATCCTGCGTGTATCCTTGCTTCTATTTCAGACATGTTTGACATGTATTAAGAGAAATATCTACATGGGTGGTTTTATTGAGGTGATCCTTAGCTGTGCATTTTGAATGTCAACAATTTGTCTCCATAGTGGTATTATTTTTTTCTCCTGCAAAGTGGCACTCCATCCCTCAAGCTCCCTGTAGGCTTTCTGCACAGCATATTCATGGCTTTGATGCCACACAAAAGAGCTCTTTGTACTTTCTTGGCACCCAATGATATAGATAAACCTCCTGCAATGAAAACATTTGTAGTTAGTTTCAGATGGAGCATGCAAAAATTTTTTGCCATCAGGAATCTCCTTGTTTTACTTTTTGGCTGTTCAGCCTTGGAATAATTGGAAAGGTGCTGAGTCACCGGAGGCCGTGCCTGTCATGTTTATTGAAGTGCTGTCTGCGCATGGTCTGCTACTGTTGGCTAATTGCTGATGATTGATTGACAGGAGGGCAGGCAGTGTGATTGCTGCCCTAGATCTGAGCTGTGAAGCCTCTTGACCAGTTGACCTTCAGAACTACCCTCTTCCTCCTTACTTGCCAATCAAGATGTGTTACTGCTTGAACTGAGCGTCAATTTTGAATGTCCGTGCTGAGCTTTGTCAGTATCATTACTGGAATGTGGTCCATGCTGTCGGATTTCAGTGACAGTCAGTGTTTACATAACCAGATATAGCTTCAGAAGATTGGTGCAATGTGTTTGTGAAATTTTGCGATCAGATGGAATGCTCAAGGCCATTTGGGGATTGGAGGAAACAGACCGAGTGAAAGCCAAGAGCTAAGATGGAGGGCTGGTGTTCTTTGAAGCCCCAGAATGTGTCCTCAGTCTCCCAGTCTGACAGTTATTTAACGTCTTTCTGCATGCTTTTGAGGAACTTGAAGGTTTTCAAAAATCAAATGTATGAAAGCTGTTATTGTGTCATCAGAAAGGTGTCAGCCGCTCTCCCTGGTGACTGGCAGATGCCTGACTCTCACTGACAGGTGTTTTGTGCTTTTCTCCTTTCCAATCTCCCATATGTTCTTCTTTCTTCTCCTTCAAATGGATGAAAGTCAGGATGAAAGCTTTTGGTTTCCACTTGCATTTGTAGTTTCAATAGAGGCAAATGCATTTCGGATGCTTTCAGTATCCAAGTCTGACAGTAGTAGTGATGACTAGAATATTTTGCTGCAAAGTAAGATGTTTAGTAGAAAACAAAGCAAGTCATGTTTTGTAGTGAATTAAGAGAAGTTATTGCAGTTAGTGCCCTCAGAATATTCATATCCATGTATCTTGAATTTTAAAGCAGATAGAGTAGCCTAGTTAATAGTAATTAGTTTTGATAGAAACATGCCCTGATTCTCTTTCTTTTAGTCTATTAAACTTGCAGAGGAATCTACCCAACACTGTGGGGAGACTCATACACTTTGATAAAAGCCTGTTTTCCATGAGGTTGTTGAGCGATAGTCACTCTTATGAATACTTCAGGACACCCCTCTGAGCTGTGTTTTGCAAGTCAGTTTCCATCTCTTGATCTTGAATTGCTCTGTGTCCCTGCAATGCCAGCAGGTTTCCCCTCCTTTCCCCATCTATTCCCATGTGCATGGCAGCTCCATGCTGGCATCAAAGTGTTTTGCCCATGTCAGGTGGTTAATTGGCCTCCATCTGTTAGGACAAGTGGCTGTGCTGAATCTTGGGATCTTGGGTAATGTGTGCCTGGAGTCTCTCTCTGTCTCTCTTTCTTTCTTTCTCTCTCTCTCTCACTCTCACTCATCACTGTCATATTGATTTGTCTGTACTTTTGTACCCCCTTGACTTGTGGCCTGCATTGTCGCTGACAATTTTCCTATTGCATATATTGCTCTTGTGCCAAGACTTTGGGAAGATGGTATTATAAAATTAACTGGAATTAAGACAGGATCAAAAAAACGTTGGTCTTGGCTAAAGATTTGTAATGGTTTGGCAAGTTCAATAAATAATGAACTTGATTATGTTCTGAGTCACCACAGCTGAGAAAACTGTGGTTCTGTAGTCTTAAGAGAAGGCATGATTTTGGATGTATGAGTGTAAAATGAAGCACAATATAACACAACTGAGGTGTGTAGTCTCATGTCAGTGTCTGAGACTTGGTTTCACTTAGCATTTAGAAACAGGAAGTGCTCATAAACCAACGACATACCGGATGTCATGTGGTGCAATTGCATAACTGTGGGCATATAAGTTGTGAGCTTGATTTCATCAAAACTCAGCCATAGAAACAGAACACATTGCTTTATGGGGTTCAAGGATAAAGGGCTGTAATGTGACTAATGACTGTGTGCTTTTGTATACCTTTGCATTAGCCACATTCTTTACTACCTTGCTCATTTCCTTCTGGTGGACTCCATCCGTGTCTGTAAAGGCTGAAAAATCACATCCTAGGACTTGGGAAAGCCTTTTGTCAGCAGGAGTGTGCATACATCACAGTGTGTAGCCCACATCACTGTGTTATCTATCAAACTCTCAGATCCTCTATTCTCTTGATAATGGTCCTTTGATTTTAAATGCTTTTTATATGCAACACTGTGCCATAGGAGCTTCAAAAAGTATTCAAAAACTATAGGAACCTATGAACAGGAGACATTGCAGTGTATCTTTAGTTTGATTTTATAACTAAAAAAATTTGATTTGATTTTTTTAGTTATAACTGCCAGAGTAACAAGACTAGGTTACATTTTCTTTCTTTTTCTGAAAGCAGAGATTTGTGCCAATACATTGTAATGGGTTGGCCCCATCAATGATATATGAAATAGAGCCTGAACTGCCTGTCCTCAAGTCATGGACCTCATCAACTATCACACTGATGCATGTTGGTGTCATGCTGAGTATTTGTGTTTGGATGAAAATGAAGATATTATAATCCCATTGACATGTCACAGATGTTGAATATAACACAGCAGGGATTAAACCAGATCCTGCTGTGAGACCTAACTCCCCCACCAAAGTTCTAAAAATACCAGAGAGAAACACACACACACACACACACACACACACACACACACACTTGGCTTGTATGATTGTTTCAACAAAAGCTTGATGAAAGTCTGTAGTGGAAATATATTTTACTTTTTGAAACCCAACATTTATTTCCCATATATTATTTTATTGAGTTTTGGGTTGTTGAGATATCTTTATTTTTTGATACAAATATGTAAATGATGGTGTATATGTATGACATTGTGTGCTGCAGCACAGTGTATAGCATTTTATTGTCGACATTGTAACCTTTACGTTTTTATAGATCTTTTTATCTCTTGTTTTTACCTCCTCTCTACCTCAGTCTATTTTCGCTTGATATATTATTGGTGTCTATCTATAAATTGAGTCTGCGAGTCACTGTGTGATTCCACCTGAATATCTCAGCTTCTACCAGAGGTGCTTGTAATAAATGCAATTCAAGCACTTTTCTTGGGGGGAAAAAATATGTCTGACAATTGATGGGGTGCCAACAGTGACCTTCACTAATAACGAGGTGATGTCTCGCTATCTGGGGCTGAAAATGAATGAGAGATATAGCAGCAGAGGTAGAGCGCGGCACTTCCTGACAAAATGTAGCATGGGACATGCCAGTTGTTAAATCCCATTCCTCAGCAAAAATTGGAAAAAGGAAAGGGACAGCTTGAATTGGTTCCGAAATCTAGGGAGGGAGAGGGAGTGTGTCAGGGAGGGATGGAGGAAGGGAGCGATGGTGAGTTGAAACTTCCAAGGATACACTACCAAGGTTACCTTGTTTTAGAATTATGTCATAAATTGAGTTGTGACCCCATGGGATCATGTTTCTGCAGCGACTGATATATTATGTTGGTGTATCTGACTATTTTTTTTCTCATGCAAGAGTATTAGTACAAAATGGAGTCTTCGTCCCAGTTGTTAATGGTTGTTTGCAGGCCTGTAAGTGAGCTGCTATTGGTGTTTTTGCATTAGATGCTCCCCGCTGCCTGACACTCAATTTGTTTTGCCATTCCTATCTGAAATGAGTTTTTCATGCGCACACAGCCAATATTGATGCTTTCCACTGGCCTCCTGTCTTGGCCTTAATGACACCATTAAATGCATTTCTCCAATGCCTTGTTGATCTTTACTATGTATTTGTTTAGGTTGCAATTCAGCATTTGCTTTGTCGAGTTTATTGGTAATGTATCCTCTCGGTATCCAAATCACTTTGTTTTTCCCTGGCACGCATTGTTTTAGGGGGTATGTTTTGATGAATGTGGTTGTGTTGCTTTTGTATAAATGCTGACTAATGGTGGACAGTCATCTGAACCAGCCATTGTTGTCAGATAAAAGGCATTTTATTCCCCACTGCAAACACCCTGTGAGAAAGGAAAAGATTGCTTTAGCCTGGACAGTTGTCATTGTCCTACTCGTACCCCTATGGACAAAGAATGGGACAGTGATGTGCTGATTAACATTCTCAGAGCGTCGCTCTGAACAATTCATTTGCCTCTCCTATGGAAATTATCAGTGCAACATGTAGGGATTTTTTTTGTTGAATGTAAGTCCTCAAAATTCCCTTTCCTTGTCAGTCCCCGGATAACCTTTATTTCACAGTGGCCAATATCTCTGCAACCAGCTGCACAGCCCTTTCAGTGAAACCTTGATGACAATCAGTTCACACGATTAACTGAGCAGTGTCTTTCAGTCGCGACTGACCGAACACGGGAGACGTGGTAATTAGTGGTGCTTGTCTTGACACGCGCGTCGAACTGAGTGCAGTGCGGTGAAAGGTGGTGTTTTCTGCCAGGTTAATTAACCAGGATGAATGGGCAGCTGGCGATTCAGCGGTGGTACTACAGGGAAGCTGCAGTCAAAAGCAGTCAAGGGTGCGTTTGTGGAAGATGATGGGGGAAGTTGAGTAAGAAAGGATGTGGGAGGATGGACTGAATCAGTCTGCTAAAGGGAAGACTAGATGGGCTACAGAGCTGTGATGATCCTTTGTGACTGTCCTCCCTTCTTAGGTCATGTAGCCTTGTGTTCATTGGAATAAGAAGTCTGAGTCACCGACATTCACTTGTATCTGACCCACTTGCCTCCATGCAGACAACGCTGTGTGGTTACAAACATTATTCACCGATTGGGTTTTAGATCAAGAAAAGTTGCCCCACTGTCTCACATTAATCTTTAATATAAGGCCAGATGTGGCGGTCCTCTGGAGGACTTGGGTCCCTTTCAAACAGGCCAAGGATGTTCATATGGGTCATAACAGATGCTACATGTGGTTTTCATTAAATGTTTGGCACGCTGCACAAAGAAGACCATGACGTTCCATACTTATATTAGGGCTGCACGATTTTAGAAAAATACTGTATCTAATTGTCTCTAATAATCTAAATAATCTCCAACATTGGGATTGCAATTTGATTTGCGATATCAGTCAAGCTTCAGTTCAATATTCCAAATTTTACTTTTGTGAAAATTATTCAGCTATAAAGTTAATAGACTGGGGCGGTCTATACATGGGAAGGCATTTCTTTTCTTCTTTCTGAATAAAGTATGATCTGATGCTGATGTATTGGGCTATTGGGCACTGTGGTTAATACATGACAGTGGTCAATTCACATTTTTTTAGCTTTTTTTTGCGCAAATCACTGTTGCGATTTATACACAGTGCGGTCAATACACAGGAAATTACTGCATTGTGTGTGGCTTTGGACAAAACCATAACCATAAATTCTTCAAAGTTCTTCATCGATTACAGTATTCCAGGGACTTCAAAACAGTGGCATGTTGATTTTTTTGCCTTTAATCATTTTACAAGTATCCTTCTAATTGAGGAGCCCTTTAACACATCTCTTGCTGGTATGGATTTTCCATTGTTAAGAGCTGGCACTAGACAGACACCTGACCCACTTTTATAATTAAAGCGTGTCTGACCGTCCTTCTCAGTGGCTTTCCCTCCTCGGTCCATTTATTAATGGTGCATCCAAATCATCCCAGGAGGGCGCCTACCCTAGTGCCCGCTGCCGCACTCATGTACACATAATCAGAGCCTCACATGGTTTCAGGCCAGCAGTGCTTGGATGTAGAGCTAGTGCGGATGAAAACTTGTATGCACTGAGTGCCTGGCCTGGAAATTGGTATGTAAATATTGAAGCAGTGTTGTTTCCCCCTCATCTGCACCATGCAGGTTATCTCGCTCTCTCTCTCTCTCTCTCTGTCTGTCTGTCTCTGTCTGTCTGTCTCTCTCTCTTTCTCTCTCTCCCTCCCTCCCCCTCCCTTTCACTGTCTGACGGTAGTCTTATTTTACTTTTAGATTTGATGTGGGGATTGAATTTGAAAGCTATTTTCCCTCTGTGGAATTACTGTGATGTGTTCGGTGAGGTCCAGAGTCCAGCAGGGCAGTGTGTGTTCCTGCAGGCTCAGGCGGAGCTAATAGCATTTTTATCCAAGGAGGGTGGGGGAGATGATTTTTCAAAGAGTGACCCCGGCTGACCCCTGCTGGAAGTTCTCGGACGGGAGGTTGGCGAGCCGTGCTTGTCACAGCGGTTTCCCTGCTGATGTGAAAACAAAGACCAGTGGGGTGCATGAGATCAGCCAACAGCACCCCCACCCCCCTTACTGATGGAGCAGGCGGAGCAGTCAGACGGGCCACCGATGACATGCAGGAGGCTTTGGTGGAGGAGAGACAGCGCTGACTGGCGAAGTTGAGGAGAAAGAGGGTGTAAATGTGTAAAATTATTTAGTTTGTAATGTCTGTAATTGTTATTTAAGTTTTAGAAATGAATGACTGTTGTGTGTTTTGTAAAATCAATGTTTAGTTTGCATATTTGTTATTGACGTCACTGGCTTATAGCAGTAAAAATGTACAGTGATGCATAGGAGTTAGAGCGCAACAGTCTTTGATCATGACTAGACAGAATTTTGCATGCATCTGTACATTGCTACAGAATATCTGTAATGTAGCCTACCTTTTACAATACTAAAGAATTTAAACTTTAAAGAAGTCTTGCATCATTGACTCAAGCCTCAAGAAAGAACTAAAATAAGAAACGGCCCCTAGAGAGGGAGAGGAGAGATATTTGAACTAGGCAGTCCAAGGGCTGAGGGAGGAACAGGGAGCCTCCATCAGGATAAAGGAGCCAGCAAGGGGGTGGGAGCGTGAGATGTTTACTGTTGTGTCCCTCTCACAATTACGGGGAACAGATGGAGCCTCACAGAGCAAGCAGTCAAGAGATGAAGACAGGCAGGTAGGAGGGAAGAGAGATGGAGACTCCGGGAGAGGCAGACAGAGATGGAGAGCGAGGGAGAGCTGGAAAGAGAGAAGGAGCGAATTATGGGCCGGCCCCCACGATTCCCATTTGTCTTTCCATCCGCCGTGCGCCGAGATGGCTCCGTTCTGCTCCGCCGGTGTGGACGTTTACTGGGCAGACTGCCACTAATGCACTGCCTGACGCTCCCCACCTGCGCTTCTGTCATCCCCGGCCCTGCCTGGCCCGACTTGGCCCGGCTCCAGCCCGCCTCCTGCCCGGCTCCAGCCCAGTGGCTGGCTGCTGGGCTCCAGGTGCTGGGGAGCAGCTCGGCTCGTGGGCCGGCCGGCCGGCCGTCACCGGCAGCGCTGCATGTCGGACATGGTGCCAGGGCTCCTCTGGACAGACGCCACACAACAACAACAACAACAACAACAACATCATCAACAAAAATGTGCTGTGCCTGCTGTCACCTTCCACAGTCCTGTCATGGCACAGATGTTGACATTATGTTACATTTTGGCCAAATGTACATCTGTTGTCATTTTTCATTAGTGTTGATTTGTGTCCAGGTGTTGGTGTGGTTAACATGTTAAATAGACAAAATATGTTTTGAGGCATTGGCTCACATGAATGTTTCTACATAATTGGTCATTTCAGGAGTCGGGTTTTCATGAATGCAATGAAAACATGTGAATGAGCTCAATATAACCCAGCTAATGATGTCTACTCATGATTTTATGTTAAGTGGCCTGTCATACACTGTGGGCAATGTAGAGTCATGAACTATTACACTTTTGACTGGCCTATTGAATTGAAGTAGCACTGCAGCAGCAGAACTCATGCATACAAAGCATATCTGCTCATTTCAGTGGGTGCTGAAAACCAGCTGATTATCACTGAGCAGAGTGGGTGTCACCATGGCAGCGATTAAGGTTAAGTGCACCTCCTTGCCTGGGGGGAGGTGGACTGTTACATGACTGAAGAGTGAGAGTGGGACTGTGTGTGTGTGTGTGTATGTGTGTGTGTGTTTGCTGCATGTGGTAATGGACTATTTCAGCAAGAGGCCTCATGCATGTAAGCCCCCCCGCTGTGTGTTTTTAGGCTAATTAGCTTAGGAGTGAGACCCAAATCAAATGTCCTCCATTTTAAATTCAGCTGAGGTCATTCATGTGACTGCAGACCTCCCTTTCTCCCTTTGCTATCTTTCTTTCACACTCTCTTTCGTTCCCTCCCCTCGTTCCCTTTCACTGTGGGGGTGACTGTGGGTTTGGTTCTGATTTACTGGAGGTCATATTCCACTCGGTGTGTGTGGTGAACATTTGTGTGGAGGCGCTTGCCTTTGCAGCGTCCTTTCTGCATAAGCTTTCTCTTAAGTTTGAAATTTGTTCGTCGAGGAAGGGCTTGGGAATAAGGAGAGGAAAGGAACCTCCTTAAATAAACCAAGGATCAGTCCTCTGTCCTCTCTCAGACACCTCGTTTTCATCTTGAGTTCTTCAGGGCCGCACTGAAGTACCTACCCTGAGGCAGGTACTCTGTTCGGCCCCGTAGAAGTTCCCGGGAACGTCGCGTTACGGGTCAGTTCGTCTCTAGGAAACACGCACAAATGTCCCCGGCCCCGTAAAACCAAGTTCCAGATCGGATAGTGGAAACTCCCCTAGAGTTAGGCCTACATGTGGATGCTGCACTGACACAATCTTATCTGTCACTGATCAAACTTTCTAGCCTGGAAAGATTAAGGGTCTGGCCACAAATAATGTAATGTCCCAACTCGGCCAGGGGGAGGTTGGGATTGGGGGGTGACACCAAGCACGCATTTGAAAATCTCACTGCACGCAATTGAATAACACTATACGACCGATGTTAACTGACTGATTCCAGACTTCGATGCAATTGGATACACTACGACTGTCATTTGTTTAGCTGATCAGATTTATTCATGTACTGTTTATCTAGATACCCAAAGCACTATAATGAGGGGGGATCTCTCTTCAACCACCACCAAACCAATCAAACCCAACAACACCACACCCTAAATCAAATCCAAGATGACACACCACAGTGTTCTTCAAATGCAGAACTTATTACAGTGATTTCCTTGACATGACCTTGTTTGTCGAAGGGGGAGTTGCTAGTGTATCAGTTCAGTTCAGTGATTTGCACAACAGGCACATGGTCTTTTTAGACTGCTGGGACACCCATCATGTGTGCAATGACATTGTGTGAAAATGATGTTGGTGAAGGTTAAAACTTCTATGTGTGTCTTTGTGACTGTTCACTCCTGACACACACACACACACACACACACACACACACACACACACACAGTACGGAGAGACAGAGAGATGAACATAGGGGAGAGATAGACATGAGATATAAAGGAGATAAATCCACATTTGTTGGGAAAAGACAATATAGAATTAATATATGAGAGAGATAGAAAAGGTAAAGAGGGTGTGTGTGTGTTTTGTGAGTTGAGTGACAAGACTATGTGTGTGTGTGTGGGGGGGGGGGGGGTCTGTTTGATGTGTATTGGTTATTGCATGCACCAGTGTCTGTCTGGCTGTAGTTCATTTTCAACGTGATGTAATTAAGCGTTTAAGCCTCAGCAGTTTTCACCAGGCTAATTAGTTTAGAAAGTGCTGATTTCCCCTGGCGACGGGACCAAGGGTGACAACGACCCACTCTGTTACTGCTAGTAATCATGGCAGTCCTGTCCCTCACAGGTGCTCTTTCTCTACCCCAGCATCTTCCTCTCTCTCTTTCCCTCTCTCCCTTTCTTCCTCCTGCATCTTCCTCTCTCCCTCTCCCTCTTTTCCTCCTGCATCTTCCTCTCTCACTCTCTCTCCCCCCTGCATCTTCCTGTCTCTTTCTTCGATGTGCCACTCTGCTGTGTGTCAACACACACTTCTGTCTGCCACTGCGTATACCACGCTCACACCTCTGTGCCTGCTGCACAGTGCTCCTGTCATAACTGCTTCCCAGTGTGTTGAGAACACGTCAGCATGATTGGCTGACTCCGGGATAACTCCAATTTAACAAGACATGTTATCATCATGTCTCTTTTGTCTCTATGGAGTCTTTAGGAGTCATTGTTGTTGACTGCGGTCTGACCGTTAGTTAATAGAACTAGATGTATGCATAGTCATTATATTGCCGATGCCTGCCGATGATGATGGAACTTCATTGATTTTGGTCACACTCATAACCACCAAAATTTTAATTATTTACACATGCAACCTAAAGCTTTTAAAAGACCCTCAGCAGCCTCCAAGTCCTCCCTTGCTCTCTGTTGGAGACAAATTGAATCCCCATTTCTCCTTACAGTTTGAAGTGTTTTTTGTAATTGTTCCAAATCGATGCTTCACGTCTGAGAGCTCAGGCCGAGGTCAGGGTTTTCTCCACCAACACAGATTAAAAAAAAAGTGGTTACCATGGCTACAGGGCATTGCATTGACTGTATTGCTCTGGATTTTCTGAAGCACATTTGAGAGATTGTGTGTGTGTGTGCGCACTAGCCTTGTTCAGGGAGGACAGGAGAGCTTGCTTTTCAGCCGCCCAAACAGTGTGCTATGACCCATACACTTAAGTCTGCATTCATTAGGAATAGTCAATAAGAGTTTTGCTTTAAAGACACGTGACATTTTGTTAGGCTTCCTGAATCAAATTGAGTTTAGGCACACATCTCTCATACAGAGATACATAGATGCATACTAGACAGATGGATCGACAGACACACAAGGCAGAAAGATAGATAGGCAAGACAGCCACATAGACAGACAGATAGACAGACCGCAATTGGGAGCAATACAATAGTTCTCCCCCATCATGTTTCAGAGAAGCAAACCCACCGAGAGTGCAGAGCTCTGGAGATCTGTACGATACAGATGATTGAAAAGGACAAGAAATAGGGTTGGGGAGAGGAGAATGCAGTTATGGGGCAGGGAGATGGACAGCAAACAGGTTACTGGGGAGGGAGAAATGGGAATGTTGTCTTCAGGGGAGGCTGTGTATGATTTGATCTGGGGGATGTGGTTATGGGGCGAGTGGTATGGCTTGGAATGGGGTTCCAGATTTTGAGAGGAAAAAAAGTTAAGATGGGTAAGTGAATCACTCTTCTAGGGGTCCTGGTGCAGGGTGTTGGTAGATGTGTGTGTGTGTGTGTGTGTGTGTGTGTGTGTGTGTGTGTGTGTGTGTGTGTGTGTGTGTGTGTGTGTGTGTGTGTGTGTGTGTGTGTGTGTGTGTGTGTGTGTGTGTGTGTGTGTGTGTGTGTGTGTGTGTGTGTGTGTGTGTGTGTGTGTGTGTGTGTGTGTGTGTGTGTGTGTGTGTGTGTCTAGGGTGTCGTTATAAAGTGGGCCTGTGGCGAAAGCTTTGACTGAGTGTCACGCTGGTAGCTCAAGGACAAGCCAGTGCTCAGTCCACACTTTACTTTCTGTTAGAGCCCCCCCCTCTCTTTTTCTCTCACTGTCTCTCTCTCTCCATCTCTCTCTCTTTCTATTTCACTCACTGTCTCTCTCTTTGTCGGTCTCTATTTATCCCTCTAATTTTGAAGTATGGTCTGTCATTTCCTGTGTGGTCACCTGGTTTGCCCTTCTCTGAGCATTTCAGCCTGGTGTCACAGGCCTTGCTGTATCGGCAGTAATTTTAACTTGTCGCTGAAGTGCCACAGTTAGCAGGCAGTTTAACCCCAGCTAATTTGCTTCAGTAATTAATCATATTGTAGGTGAAATGGAAGCCGCTGTAATGCTGTGTGGTCACTCTTGGCAAAAGTGTTCCCAACTGAAATATGTTGAAAGTTGAGTCAGTAGTTTTGAATGTCTCTCAGAGGGACTGTTGCATGTACAAGGTGGCGTTCAATGTGCTTATTTATATCCCTGATTTAATAAAAAAAAAACAATCCCTCTTTCACAGTTGAATACTACAGTGGTGGATACATTCAGTGTCAGTTAAGTGGTTATTGTTCATGTTGCACAAACAAATCAGCTTCATCCCTGCTCTCCTGTGCTTTTGGCTTGGTACTTGGTTATATTGCGAGTATGCATACCATTGCATAACACTAATATACCATACATTGTAATTATTTGATCATATTTGAGATACTTATGCAGCAAACCATTTATCTATCTATATATCACACCACAGTGAAGAGGTTACAGTAAATGGATAAGAATCATCCACAGGACACCATGCAGTGTGTCTAAAATGTGCTTGTGTGCCTGAGCGTGTGAGTGTGTGTGAGGGTGTGGCTGGACGTGTTTAGACAGAGCCTGCCCTGTTGACTCCCTGAGTATTCCACTGACAGACTCAGCATTTGCATTATAGGTCAGGGCCACCAGCCACATTGTTTCATAGCGTTTGTCATCTAGACCTCGCATAATCTCTCTTGTGTGCCTTATCGACTGTGGAGCGGTTGTCCATGGTGTGCTTCATCATTATCCAAGTTTGCATAGCCTTTTTTAAGAATCTTGTCTGCTTCATATCGATTATCAATGACCTTGTCTTTAGTACTGGATTCTGCATCAATTGTGCTTTTGCAGCCACTGCAGTATAAAGTAATACACTTTATTTCAGGCTTACTGTAGAGCACCAGTGCTAGCAACAGCACACTACCAGCTGTTCAAATTCTACTCCGTTGGATAATCCAATCGGTATTATTTAGTATGTTTACATCACCTCAATTTATCCTTCTTGGACTTCATGTCTGTGTTTTGTCTGTAAGACATCTGAACTTGTTCTTGTTAATACTACTACTAACACTCATGAACTTTGGTAACTTGAGTGACCACAGTTTCTGTCTCCAGGATGCAGACACTTTTTCCCTCTCAAAACCAGGAGTTACTATTTTGAAATGTTGCAGCTGAAGAATTTGGGGTGTAGAGTAGAAATTGAGTTGTGCACAGAACTGAGCACAGCTTTTTTTTTAGTTCATTTTTCTTTTGTCCTGTCTTCTTTTCACAGACACCACACAACATTATGGAGTGTCGAGTCGCCTTTTGATTTTATGTCCATTTCCCTATCAGAGAAGGTATGTGTCTCTCTTTCTCATGCTGTTCATTATTAAAGCTTTTTTAATCGATTGTTTTAGATTCGTTTTGGGTGCTTTCTCTGATGGGTTATGGCAAAGCTTTTTACTCTTAAGTGCTCTTTGTTAAATGTTGGAGAGGTCAATAGCTAGCCTATGACATTTTGCTCCATTTCCGTTTAATTACTAAGAGTGAGCTGCTGGGTTTGCACTCTCTCGTCTAGGCCATTATGATCTTTGCAGAAGTGTAGTCTATGAGGGAAGGTATATATTGAAGAAATTATGAGAAATTATGAGTGATTTTTCTTTGAAAACATCAATTGTATTACCCTCTTGGGAGGACAACATGAAATGCAAACCCATTTGTTGTTTTTGTTGCAATTGTGTGCTACATTGTAGCGAACTTAATGGAGAATTCTGGCTCGGTGCCAGAAATCGGTGCTACCTAGTTCGAGTTGCTGCAGCTAACACCTAGAGCAGACAGGCAGCTACTGTGCTACACTCTGAGGGCATTTTTAATATCATGCATACTGGGTAACATTTGGTGCTGAGGGGGTAATCAATTATTCTAAAACTGGCAAAAAGGTCATGCTCCTACCTGAGACATCAAATGACTTAACATTTGAAACGTTTTAAGCCTTTATATGACAATTGTTAATTTCCAGAGAAATGCAATACTGTTTGACTGGCTCCAAAATCTTGTATATCACTTTATGGCTCTGTAATAAATGTTTATTTTTTTACAAACCTATGCTAAAAAAGGCTTACAATAGGCTAAAAAAACCTGTTATTCTTTACACTGACTTGCTCACTGTCCATGCACCAACATGTTTATTACCATGGTGACTGGGATGTAAACAGAAGGCAAAACGTCATCATGCCGATTCCAACAATGCAGTTTGTTACGCTACTTACATAGGAAGTCTCTGCTTAAACTGCCCAAACAACTACATTAGACACTCGTAAAGCAACCCCCAGGGTGTTTATATTTTAATTTATTGTAATTTATTGTAATTAATTCACAAGTCACTAACATGCAAACACCTCTTGAATAATCAGCTTTCATAAATTGTTGTTTTATATTGACAGCTGATCATCACCTGCACCTGTCTAGAGATGAATACCCCTCATTTATGGCCTATGATGATTACACTGCCTGGCCACCTAAACATCATTCTTACCTCCCTGTTTAGCTGGTCGCATACTAGCTGTGTTTAAGAAGTGTTTTTAAGGCTTAGGGCTGAGCTACACCAGGTGCCTTACGGCTCCCACACACAGCTGCGTGCTTCGCGTTGCTGGAGACGCATCCCATTCACTTTACATGGGCTCACGTGATCCGTTGCCGAACTGAATTGTGGGTCCGTCGCGTCGCGTTTCTCCCGCCGCTCGCGTTGAGGAGTTCAGCTGTTGCTGCACCGACAGACGGCACCGGCCAATCAAGCCAATCTACGGACGGCACCAACCAATCACATTACGGTTTTACTTCAAGTCATTTGCATAGCTACCGTCGGGAACACCCACTGGCATGCATTGACGGAACGCAGCTGTGTGTGGGAGCCGTAACTGAAGCATTCCGTTCGCGTAGCGTCTGCTGAAACAATTAGCTTCCATTATAATCAATGGAAGTAGCTACACCAGACGTGACAGTGGGGCGTACGTTCAGTTCACAATGCTTCAGTTACGCGCCTGGTATAGCTCATACCTTACAGCGAAGCTACACCAGGCGCGTAACTGAAGCATTCCGTTCGCGACGCGTAAAATCCATTTTAGATGAATGGTCTATTTTTTTCGAACGTACGTCCCACTGTCACGTCTGGTGTAGCTACTTCCATTGAAGCTAATTGTTGCAGCAGACGCAATGCGAACGGAACGCTTCAGTTACGCGCCTGTTGTAGCTCAGCCCTTAGACATAGCTTAGAACAATGCAGACTGTAAATACAGCCCTTAGTGTTTCTATGACTACCTAGACACCGTAATCTGTCTTTGATGCATCCTCAGTGCATTTGTGGGGTGGAACAGCTTTGACCTTGCGCTCATGTATAGGCCAAATGCAAATTATGCAGGTTGCTTGTTTCTTTCAGGAACACCCTGTCTATGTAGTGCAATCAATTGCACACATATTTGGTGTATGAAGACCACACACTCCTCGAATGACTGAGAGATATTTGAATTTTTCCAGAGATTAGCATCTCAATGTAACACCATGTATATGAATACTGACATGACAATCAACACTGATTTTCTATGTTGATTAAGTGGAGAATTGTGAACACAGACATAAGGACCACTCTGTGGCCGTTTGACTTAAAACTACCTCTAAGGGTCATCTCCCTGTGTGTGTCTACTGTAAGCGAGAATAGCCTGCATGTCTCCATACATTCAGTACTCTATAGGCCATGTTTGTATCACTGCTTTATGTATCATTCTGGTTTTGTGTGTGGTTGTTTGTGTTTGCATTTTAATCTCGGATCAAACACTGCACCAAAATGGAGAATTCTGGGTCTTCGCCCTTCCGACTGTTTATCTATTCCTCACCACTGTGAGACCCCCCTCCCCCCCATAAATGGCTGTCAAAAACTCACCCTTTGATGTTACTCACCTGTCATTTGTTTAGTTGTTTTGAGGTTTTGCAAAAACATGTCGCCCTCATACCATCCATTTTACATTTTTTTGTTCCTTGAGTGCATTTTATTTTTGCAGAGTTGTCCGACAGCAGGAGTGTCAGGGGGGAAATCAGACATCAAAGGATGTTGAATTGGCAACACATGGGAAACATTTTTTGAGGCGAAGAAGGCAGAAAGCATTTGATGGCTGTCTAATTGCCAGAGGACGGAGGAGGGTTTGGCACTGTGGGGCGAGCTGATCTAATTTACTTTTTCTGGTTGTGAAATAATTCCCTTGTTATGAAAAAACTTCACTCAATTTATTTTCAAGACGCTTGGATGTAAGATAGCTTAGTAAACTGTGACATGAGAAATCATTGTGTAATGCGGCGCCATTACTGATAGCCCATGCTTAGTCATTGTCTATCAACGTTCCCTGTTTTGATTGATTTATTGTTTAATGGTCAAACATCTAAACTTTAGTGTAAACTTATTTATTATTTTGTGTTTACTATGTCAGTTTATTTGTGTTGAGGTGGAAGTGTAGTGATGCAGTATTCATTCATCTCTAGAATATTTGAAGTGACAAGTTCAACCCTTCACTTGACTATGGACATATGGATGAAATAGTATTGTCATTTCTCAAATGTTCTTTCTTCAGTGTCTTACAATAACTCCTAACTTTGCCATAAAATAATACATAAACTTCAAAATGCCAAACTCTTGTGACTTACAAACTAGTTCCTCAGTCTGTGCATTGTACCATACATCAGGATGTTGACATTAACATTTGAGAAGAAGAGATTACATAGGGCTCTTTGCAAATGTGCCACTGAAAGGTGTTTAGCAGTTGAGATGCTGAACGAATTTGAGTCACTCTTGTTAGATAAGTTTGTAAGTGAGGTGTTTAAAATGATATGAATCAGATTGTGTGCATGAACGTGCATTTTGTGTGTGTGTGCGTGTTTGTGTGTGTGTGTGTGTGTGTGTGTGTGTGTGTGTGTATTTGTGTGTGGCAGGTATTGTATTATCTAATCTACAGTAGGCATGTGTGCATGTTTGATGGATCATCTCTGGATGCATCTTTGCCTCTCAGTAGCTGGATGCTGGAGGCCTCTTCTGTCAATCACCTCATTGATCGGCTTGTGTTTTTACCACGGCGTGTCGTTGTCACACTGACACCAGTCGCTATGGATTATCTCCGTGGCTGTGTGTCAGTTTCCTGCGCGGCTCGTCTCTCTGCACTGACAGGTGCCTGAGACTCAGACGACACCCAGCACACACATTACACATGTTGATGAAGCCGCACTATCAACACATCCAATGGCCAGACTGCAGCACCCTTTCAGGCAGAAGAGTCTTCTAATGTTTAATTTGGGATATTTATTTGCAACTACAACAATATGTACACTGTAGCCAAACATTGTGGAACATAACACATCTTGCAATCTGCAACAGTATGCATCAGCATTATTTTGAAGCATATTCTTAATTGGCAACTAGTTCTGGTACCGTGTTCTAATTCATTTAGTTGGTTTATGGTCATGAGGACAGATAAACACACCTATCATTGCAACTATCCACCTTGGCTATGCACGATGAAGTGCTGTATAGTAGTATAGTATAGTATATATACTCTTTTGATCCCGTGAGAGGGAAATTTGGTCTCTGCATTTATCCCAATCCGTGAATTAGTGAAACACACACAGTGTACACACAGTGAGGTGAAGCACACACTAATCCCGGCACAGTGAGCTGCCTGCATCAACAGCGGCGCTCGAGGAGCATTGAGGGGTTAGGTGCCTTGCTCAAGGGTACTTCTGGTCGGGGTTCGAACCGGCAACCCTCCGGTTACAGGTCAGAAGTGCTAACCAGTAGGTCATGGCTTGCTGTGTCCATCAAGAGACATTAGAGTTAACATGCTAGCAACATTTGTATTAGTGCCAACTGTTGTTGGTGATCTGTAAGGTTTTGCATTTGAAATAAAAGTGTTTGAAACCTCAGAAAAAATTCTGGCCCCTGTCTGAAAGGAATTCTTCATGTTCAGCAACACAGAGGACTGCTTGCCTGTTATGGGAAATGAAACCCCCTATGTCCTTGAAAGGCTCAGGGTTGTCAAGCCAAGACCACACTGAAGCCATAACAGAACCTCAGTGTTTCGGGCAACTGATAATAAACACATTACATAAGTCTGTTCCTCTGCCAACTCCTCAGCTTGTCAAAGGAATAATAACCCCCCTTTAATGCAGTAACCTGTGGAAAAGCTGATTGATAGGAAAATGGCTGTGTCATCAGAGGCTTGGCCTATTGATTCTGTCGATGTCAACTGTGAGTCACAGCACTCTGGCCATCGCGGTGCAGAGATTGGGCTTTCCACCATTAGTACTGACTTCAAGTGCATTAGGGATAAGGGCCAGATAGCAGGCAATTAGTGACAGAAAGTAAACAAGGCAATTTTGGTAAAGATATTTTCTAAGGGTGGGGTCACTTTACACAGAAGGGCTACAGCTATAGTGATCGTTGTGTTGTACAGAAGGTGTTGTATTGAGGGAGTGTTTGTGTTGTAGTGATTCTCAACTGAATGTACACTGTTAATTTAAGGCATGACTCAGTTCAGTTTTCATTGTTAATCTCCTTGGGAAATTCTGGGAAAGTGTATTTATTCTATTTTGTATCATGTTGTCTGCACTGGTTGTATTGGTCCCGGAGTGTACTGTGGAACAACATGCATCCATTTCCTGAATGTTTTGTCCATTGTAAATGTTTTCTTCATGTGGTGCCTGGCTGAGTTATAGTCTAAACATAGAGATACATTTTAATAAACCACCTGGAACTGTTGAATGCAATTTGCTTCCCTGCATCTCTGTGGTCTTCAGGCATAACTGCTATTATAAGAATATGTTTAGTCTTTACAAAGTATATTTATTCAATTTTTGTTTACTTAGTATTTCATGATTTACATAAGCCTGTATAATATATGGACTCTTTGAATAAATACATATTGTTGCATGTTACTTACATAAACAGTTTCTTGATCCCAACTGCGTCATATTGCAGTGAGAAGGAGATGAGGGAGTCGACGGGAATTCTGGGAGGTTTCATAAGGGTGCCAGACTGGCAGGGCCTTCTGCTAGAGGCCAGACTGTGTGTTATGACAGAGTGACACCCATCAGCAATGACAAGGTGTCAGGGAACCGTTACAGGGCATTTCTTGAGAATAGCCCCCCTCCTCGCAAATACACACACACACACACACACACACACACACACACACACAATGCATGGCTTTGGATATATTAATTTAAGTATTTATGTCATTCCAGTTTCTTAATTTTAAGGAATAGAATCCATGTAGCACACATTTTGGAGAAGGGCAATATAAGTCCTTAGCCACCACAGCACTTGTAATGTGCCTCTACTTGGTGGTTGCAAAGAGGTCACTCCGTGTTTTTTTTTCTGTCAGTGTGTGAATTCAATACATGTGGTGCTGCATCACTTTAAATCAGTTGTTTCTTTTTTGGACTTTGATCAATCTTGTCATAAATGATGTATATTACTGGCCCCAAGTGACCACCTGGCCTCAAGAAGCTGCTTATATCCGTCTGGCTTTAAATTAATGTGACAGCCTACAACATTAAGCCTTAGTGACTTAAGTGACAGTGAAAGAGGTATTGTGTGCATGTGTGTGTGTGTGTGTGTGGGTGTGTGTGTGGGTGTGTGTGTGTGTGTGTGTGTGTGTGTGTGGGTGTGTGTGTGGGTGTGTGTGTGTGTGCGTGCGTGTGTGTGTGTGTGCGTGTGTGTGTGTGTGTGTGTGTGTGTGTGTGTGTGCGTGTGTGTGTGTGTGTGTGTGTGAGAGTGTTTAGCCCCATTTTCTCACTTTGGTTCTCAGATGCTCCCTGGGTGGTTTGTCCCTGCTGATTAGCCTCTCGCACAATCACACCCATGCTGAAATGTCTGCTCGTGTGTGTGAATGATCTCATATCTCTGGCTTCACACTCATCTGGCCACACACTAGCATGATGGGACCTTTTGCACGCTGTCACTTTGAAAATAAATGGTATTTATTTATTTATTGTGAACGCTCCCCTCTACTCAGATTTTCTACTCTGAAGGGAATATTGTAGTTGTCTAATCTGCATCTAGACCATGCTCATAAATGGAATTATTAACAGCCATTTCCACACAAACTGAAGGAGGTTTTAGAGCTGAAATGGAGTTATATGGATTTTATGTCTTGCTCCTATCACAACCTGTCTCTGAACTGAAGTATAGCATCCATACACTGGGAAATTTCACTGAACCCATAAAGCACTAACCGGGTGTCTTTTATCTAAGGGAAGACAACATATTGGTATAGCTATTGGGTGATGATAGTCTAGCTGTGTGCCATGACCCCATTTGATCATGTGATGTGATTCCAGCATCAACACAATGAGTTCTGTGTTGTGGTTCTGATGCTCAGTGGCAGTGGTAGATCTGTGGGTCTAACAGGGAGGCCACGCTGGGCACATAACTGAAATGTTCCGTTCATGTAGCGTCTGCTGCAACATTTAGCTTCTACTGTGATCAATGGAACTGGCTACACCAGACGTGATAGCAGTGCATATGTTCAAAAAAATTAGACCAGTCTTCTAAAACTATTTTCATGCTCCACGAACGGAGTGCTTCCGTTGCAGACCCTGTGAAGCCCGGTTCTCAGTGTGATGTATGGTGGGGAGGCTGAGAGCACCTGGTTTAGTGGGCATCATCTGCCTCTATTCAGATAGGCCACTGCTCTGTTATGAGAGGCTCAAAGGGGTGCTCAGGAAGATGAAGTGCAGCAGCAATTTTTCATTTGCTCTTGTTATTGGGCTCCTCTTTCCACTCTTTCAGTTTCTCCTCCGCCCTTTTGTTCCTTCCTGTTTCCTACTTTCTTCCATGACTCGTCTTTATCTCTCTCTCTCTGTGTTCCACTTTAGCACTTTAGTGTGTCCTTGCTTCTGTAATGTGAAGACTCTCCTGAAGCATGTCTCTCACAAAGACATCCAGAGGTGGTTGCTGCTCTACCTTGCGGTTGTACAACAACCCCATGAACCAAAGCCAACCCCCACCCCAGTCCTTGCTGGTTAGAGGCAGTCTGTCATTCAGTGGGTCTACTCTCACATACAGGTTTCTGCTGCTGTGAAACAGTAGGGACAGAGGAAGTCAAAGACAAGCCAAATATCACTTACACCGTATCCTAACGGCATGGGACGTGAGTGAGCGTTGGTGACAAAATCAGTTTGATTACTGTTTTCCATTAGAATGTTCTAACTGGATATGAGTGAAGCAGTGGAGAGCATTGTTGTTCTGCCGTGTGGAATGAGAAACATGTTTCAGTAGAATGGCACATTGAACAGATTCAGTGTGGACAGAGAGCATTCAATGCTATGTGACAGTTGAACGCTCGCGTGCAGTAGGACAAGCTGTTAGGCCCACTCGATGGCAGTGCAGTTACCTTACGAGTGTATTTGCCTGACTGATAGGAGTGGTATTAAATGAGATGATGAATAGTGGTTAAATTAGCTGAGGTGATCTGTAAGACAACAGGGGAGCTGAGGGAAAGAAAAAGGATTGCTTGTTTTAGTTGTGCTTAACTGTCCTTTTTTATGTGTACACTGGTCTTATACAGACTGTGGTCTGAAATTTGAATCTGATATTTTAATTGTAAATCATATAATTTCAGTATTATGTTATGGAAGACTTCACCCTGAGTTTTTAAAGAAGCCAGCTGAAACCCAGTGTGAAATAGACATGTTTTGATTTGCAGCCATATGAGTCTGAGTTCCTATTCACTGAAAACCATTAGGAAGTGAAATGTTAGTGAAACGTGAAATGTTAATTAATATGGCTTTGTGGCCTGGGTTCAGTGATCCTTTAACACCCCTTATCCCACACTGCTAAGAACAATGGTAAGGGAGTGAACTCGTATGTGTGCAGACTATTATACTGATTAATATCGTCTCGCTTCCTCTTTTTTCTGTGATATGAGAGTTGGTTGGATAAACATAGATTGCTACTCCCCTTCCCGTGCAAATATTTGGTGTATTTTTGACGCGTGCCACCTTCGCCTTGGGCACTAGCAGGTGACATCTGTGGGCTCTCCTCTCTTGTCCTCTCCTCTTGTCTCCTCTCACCTCCTCTCTTCTCCTGTTGGTGTTCAGTATGTTGGTTTGTGTGATTATCAGGGGATAACATGCATCAATGTCCAATTTCATCAGTTAGGTCTTCAGTATGCAGATGTTAACAGCACTGGTGAATGTTAATACTATAATTAATACAATTTGTAATGAATGGTTTACATGCATGAACCAATGTACAGTGCATAAATAATGTTTGGGAAAAACATTTGAAAGTGTGGTGATTTTTTTTCTAAATTGCATAGCTTTATAGTTCAAAAAGTGCTTTTATCCCATCTTCTGCTCAGTAGGAGGTTAATATATCCACACAACATTAGAGAATTAGTGGAAAAATGAGTGCAGTTGTGAAAAGCAGAGACATAGGAGATGAGAGGATGAGAGACAGAGAGAGAGTGAAAGTAGGGAGGGATTGAGGGAGGCAGGCAGGGAAAGAGTGAGATGGTGTTTTGCCACACAGCATTAATGTCAGATCAAAGCAAACCCTTATCTTAGAAAGGGATTGTAAAGCTACCCTCTGGATGTCTGCATGGCTCATGAAGGGAGTAGCTCTTTCTCTCTTTCTTCCTCTCTCTCTCCCTCACCCTCTCACTGTGTGTGTGTCTGTCTGTCTGTCTCTCTCCCTACCCTCTAAAATTACCAAGGATTTTCTTTCTTTTCTCCCCAAGATGTTGGCATGGCAAAGAGAGAAAGTAGGTCACCCAATGAGTAAGGGGAGTATTGCCTCTGGTTTAAGCGGGGATGTATCATTTAGCCGCAAGCTAAGCAAGTCCGATAAGAGAGACTGGTGACGCTAACGAGCAGAAATGGCTCCAGTTTCGCACGGCTTTAGTCAGCTAGCATAAGCCTCTTTAGCCGGCGTGCAGACTAGGCAATTGGCCAGTCCCCTCTGAGGCTGCAGGTAGATGAGCCGGCATGCCCGAACACCTCCCAGCTGTTGCTCTGTTTTGGTTCTGCGGTTTGAGAAAAAGAAATGAGAGATGAGTCAAGTGAGGCAAGGGGCTATTAGATGTGTAAGAAGAGAGGACTTAGGAAAGTCACTGGGCTGTTTTGGCTTGTGTTGGTGCGCAGGCAGGTGCTGCAGCCCATTTGTATTCCTTCCAGTTTGTTTATTCAGTCATGCAGCAGCTGAACCTGTCATCCGTCTCAATCCAGTCACCATCCCTGTCTCGTGAGAAGCACCGAAAAAAAATACAGGGTGACATTCGACACCTCTGTCGTGTCTGTAAACAAAACCTCCCATTGGAAGAAGATGACCTTTGAATTGTGCACTTTAATTGGCTGTAAATGTTAATTAATGACCGTTTCTACATGGTTCACAGCACAAATAGGGCTCTTACACAAGGGATGGATTAATGGGTGATGGAAAGACTGGGGGAAGAAGTCTTCAGGGAGACTCTCTTGATGACTTGGTGTAATCAGTGTCTTTGCATGTGCTTTTTACAGATGGAGCAGCACGTGACCTGGAATGCTTTGTGACATCTCCTTGATAAGAACATTTCAACCGGGCTTTTCTACTTTTTATATCGCTGTTGGAGTTCTATATTTCCTAGACAAACACATCCCAAGTTTTTATTGAGGCTCTCCCACCAGACGGCCTTGGCTAAAGACTTGTTTAAACCAACCAGTCTGCGGATTTTCTCAGTAAAGCAAGTACGCAAGCAAGGTGTCAAGCAGACAGTTGAAAAGCGCAACAATGGAGACATTGTCCCAAGACTCTATCCTGGAGTGTCAGATCTGCTTCAACTACTACAGCCCGCGGCGGCGGCCCAAGCTGCTGGACTGCCACCACACATGCTGCTCGGTGTGCCTGACTCAGATGCGGGGCGGCCAGCGCGAGGTGCGCTGCCCGTGGTGCCGCCGCATCACCAAGCTGCCCGCCGGCCTGTCCGTCTCCCAGCTGCCCGACGACCCCGACCTGGTGGCGGTGGTGGCCATCCCGCATGCCTCCGAGCACACGCCCGTCTTCATCCGCCTGCCCAGCAATGGCTGCTACATGCTGCCCCTGCCCATGGCCAAGGAGCGGGCCCTGCTGCCGGGGGAACTGGGCTGTCGGCTGCTGCCGGGCGGGGCGGCAGGCCTGGGGCCCGGGGGCAAGGGCAGCGGCGTGGCGTTGGTGGCCATGCCTGAACAGGAGCCCCTGGGCCTGGGCAGTCTGGAGGGCCTGGAGGTGGAGGAGGAGCGGAGAGGAGGAGCGGTGGGGGGAGGTGGTGTGGGTGGGAAGGGCTCCACGTGGTCGGGAGTGTGCACGGTCATTCTGGTGGCCTGCGTGCTGCTCTTCTTACTGGGCATCGTGCTCCACAACATGTCCTGCATCTCCAAGCGCTTCACCGTCATCTCCTGTGGATGAACTCACACACAGGCCCCTGTGTGTTTTGAGATCCATACACTTAACCATACACTTACCCCTTACACACACGTACACACACACACACACACACACACAAACACACACACACAAACACACACATACACACACACACACACACACACACACACACACATATGCACACACACACAAGCACACACTTCTAACATCCTCCCATGGTGAGGAAAGTGAGAGGAAAGTGGATGTGAACGTTAAAAAATGGCTTCATGGATTGTATGGATGTTACACTTTTGTTTTGAATTTTTTGGGACTGTGGAGATATGCAGTTCATACAATGCAACAGAATTACTCTTGCATACAAACAAACAAACAAACAAACACCCAAATTCACACACACAAACACAGCTACATCCCTGTCATTGGATACTCGAGGTGTCTCAGAGCTGATTAATTTGCCCCGGGCACTGGATAAAAAAAACATCAGGGTCTGTCCTGCCCAGAGCAGCCCTAAAACAGGCCGGACACTCCCTCTATATGCGGTCAGTAGGTGTTGGCCAGTAGAAGCATTTACTTTCATGTTTATTACTTACTGTTTGGTTTTTCCTATGTAAGTAAAAGAGTACACAACTGCACAATGTGAGACATATAATCCAGTAGCTAGACCTTGGCCTGGCTTGTGTAGTTTAACAACAACAACACATTGTGTCCTGTGTTAACATGTAGACATGCTCGCAATGTAGTTGAGTATTTGTGAATGGGCTCTGTGTTTTATTTCATTTGATCACCAAGAAAATAAGGTGTGTGGACAACGCTTTTGGTCATAACAGCGTATGCAGTGATCACTCAATCTTGGTGTTGTCAAAAGCAAACTAAACAGAACAGGGAGATATATGTTAATATAATACTGTTATACCAGCAGCGTGTAACTTAAAGCACAGATCCACCATGCCAGTGGTAGGAGACTGGATAGTAATAACAACAATAATGTGTTCTGTAGTCCCTGGAGAAGAGTCCCTAGAGAAACTGCTGTATGTCTCTTTGTTCTTTAAATGTCCTCTTGTCCACCCAAGAAAACACAATGTAGGTACTGCTTTTAAAAGGGAAGAGGTTAGTGTTTGATCTTGCCTGTGGCACACACACACACACACTCTGCATTCATTGATCTGATGCTGAGTGCAGGCTTTGAGTCATGTAAGAGAGTGGTGGAGCAGTGATCATAGTTTGTGTGTGTGTATGTGTATGTGTAGCTTAACTAGCTACACAGTAATCTCATTGATTTATATACTATGGTTGTCTGTAGAGACCTTTGACTTATCCCATGTGTGCCAAATTACTTGTTCCTCTTGGCTCTCTCTTTTCTCTTTTCAGTTTAGAGTGTATACACAAACAAACAGGGTGAAGCATTTTGTATAGACAACATGTAAAGCAAAAAAGCAATGATTGTGTTTCACTGTCTGCAGTTATATGTGTTTTTGTATGACTGAGGAAGCAGCCTTTTGTCTACAGACTGGGAGGAGTGTCAGCAGGTCATGTGGTGATGTTTTTTTTCTCTCCCTGGTCCAAGATTCAAAGGAAACTGGCGAAAAAAAAGTTCATATTAGTTGTCTGCTTGTGAGACATACCACATGTCTGACAAACGATTACACCATCTGTAGAACTTGAAACTGTGGCTTTCAGTTGATAAAAAGGGGAAACAATGAAACTGATGTGTTCCAGTTGGAGCGGCTGGCCCTGAAACGCCCAGCATGTTGGCCAGAGTTGTCCATCTGTGTAGAGAAATTAAACCTAATAGGATGGACAAGCCACAGTGTGGTTGACGCAGCTAACTTATTGTTCAACATTTTCAACAGATACTACAGCCCAGCATGTTAATGTGAGGTAGAAGGTATATCTGCTAGGGCAAATAGGCGAGAAGTAGATCAAATGATCAATAAGGTGGCAGGGAGAATAGAGAGATTTAGATAGCATGGGAGCACTGGATTTGTAGACTGATGTGAAATAATCTGATCATACACTCACTGATATCCCATATCTCCAGCCTGGTCAGTTTGTGATGGCCCTTCAGAGATGGTAGCCATCAACAAACTGGTGCATCTTGCTCCTTTTGTGGCAATATCAAAATTGACTGTTAAGTAATCATTGTGTGTGTGTGTGTGTGTGTGTGTGTATGTGTGTGTGTGTTTTCCAGGAATACATTCAACATATTCAGTCATTCCAGCAGAAATTAGCCAATGTTTTTACAATGTCAGTGGATGGAATTCTGCTGAAATCAAACTTGCTCTTTCAGAAATATGATTTACTTTCATCTCCGTCTATGGGCTTTGGCACATTTGATTGGCTCATGTAGGTTATTTCTTGAGAAGATTCAAAGTGAGAACATCTAAAAAGCCAAAAAGACACCTTTGCGACTAATTGATGACCCTGTAGTTTCTTTGACATAATTACTTTATGTAATTAAAAATGAAGCGTCTATTTGACATATGCAAGTAACAGGTGCCTGAGAAATTAGTTTATTTTGGAAGCAGTTGCCTCATTTACCCCCATACATGTACCTTCCTTTTCTTAACACCAACATACAAAACTACTGTAAAGAGTCAGTACTGGTTTGTCTAGACTCTGGTTAACACAATATACTACCTGTGTGTGTATACTTGAGAGAGAAAGGCAATTTAATGATGTGTGTGTGTGAGAGAGAGAGAGAGTGTGTGTGCGCGTTATGTTGTACAGTACCTCTGTTGTGATGTTTGTTCATGTCCCAAGGTTTACTATTAAATAATACTTTGAATCAATTCACCTTGTTTGTGTATTTTTTCCAGTACTACACTGCATTGCAATAGCACTATGTATTTTCTTTTGATTTCTTTGAATGCTATATACTGTATTTGGTGATGCCCAAACCATAATGACCTAATGGAAGTATCTACATATTTTTATTTTTTTGTATTTTGTCACACAAAATGTGTGCACTCATAAGTGTTCTGAAGGAAAGGAGTTGCACCTAAAACGGCCAACAGATTAGTGTCCAGTTCCATTAAATGAAATAGCTTGCTCCGATGAGTTCAACTTGGTCATGGATGGATGATCATGTTTTTACTAATCTTCTCTGTTACATTTCACAGTCTACATACAACACCCAGTCAATAGTTTTATGATAACTGGGCATTTAAAAACATTTCCTAGCTAGTTTTATGACATCCAGTGGCACATTTTAATTTACTTATTTGTGAATTACCACTGGGTAATGGGAAGTGAACATGTTATATAACAACAGTGACTTAAGACAACTCATCAACATTATCTCAAATGGACAGCTGCTTCTCTTTCAATTACCATTGTGCAGCAAATAGCCTCAGTGTGCATTGCAGTGTCTTTCCCCATCTCTTAAAATGACATCCTGTGGTGTTGTACTCTTATGCAGTAAACAAGATACCATAGCTGTCTCTCATTTCTGATTGCCTTGTTACGAAGTCAGAGCTGCTACAGGGACAGATTATCTATAGGTGCTCTGTTAAATCTAGTGGACAAACCACAGTGGAGGAAAGTATGTGTTTCTGTGAGGTGAAACAGCGAGTGAACACACACACACACACACACACACACCTTATATACTAACACACACACATAAACACATTTCCTGATTGAGTGCTTCTGTAATGTGACTTTCACAATCCAGTGAGGTGTGCTGCCTGCGATGATCTCTGTTTGGGCCACATCTGTAGCCTGGCGTTTGTAACCGAGCCCAACCTGAGCCACAAAGACAGAGCACATGCAGACAAGGAGAAAGGAAGGACATGGGAAGATAGATGGGCCGGCATCGGAGATGTGCTTCTTTCCCTCGCTCACTCTAAGCCAGCTGCACGGGGGAGGAAACTGACGACGACAAGGTTACCGGTTTGCGTGTTGACTGGGATTGTTTTTCAGTAGCTGGATCCTTTGTGAGTTTCAAGGGGCAACAGCATACACTTTCCACTTGGATAACAGTGCTTAGTGCTATCAGGAGCCATGCAGACACTAACTATCAGATGAAAGCAAGGAAACAGGTGATTAGTTAAAAAATAAACACACACACACATATACACACATATACACATTTCACACATGTTGATGATCAATCCACAGTTAGTGGATGATTCCTATGATTACATATATATGTGCAACACATAGCATCAGAGCCTCACGTGCCCTCAATTTCTCCATTACTGATCTGAGTCAGTGGAGCTGAAGCTCTGTGTGGTTCCTCTTTCCTTGTTCCTCATTTTGTTCATGTAGGCTAAACAGATAGCAAAGCATGATGAATTATCTGCTTAGAAGGACTCATCCTTCTAAACCAAATGCACACATCCTACATGTATATGTATGTCTACATGGTAGTACGTTTTAATGTGTGTATGCTGTCAGGAAGTAAGGCATTTGCTTTACCAGCACAGAGTTGGGGTAAGGTCTAGTTGGTGGGGGGCGTTGAGGAAGGAACATCAGTTGCATTTTGACAGGATCAGGTTTGCTGCGGAATACCAATCTTTTCCAGTTTGCTTATCATCTCTCCACAGGACCACTGCTCCTTTACTAATTGTCTGAAAGGTCAGGGCCTATTTCTCAGTGGATTACCTTTTCGGATTGTCCACATTTTGTATTCAGAGTCTGATTCCATGACTTTCTGATGAATGCAGCAACATCTATAAGACAATTATTTCCTGCATAATGTTATGAAAAAAACCCTTAAAGAATTAACTTGGATTTATACCTACTAACAAAATGAATTGCTGACCAGCTCGTGCTGAGGGCAAGACTAATTATACAGAAACAGCCAACGAAAATTTAATTGCATTGCATCCCTTATCAGACAGCTTTCGTCACCACAGAGACAGGATTTCATTAGAAATACCTTTAATGAGGCGGTGAGGCAGTGCATTCAAATCAACACAAGAACTGTGTCTATGGACAGCACCAGGGAATGAAGAATTCTTGAAAATAGATCAGACAGGTATGTGATTTACATGTGTTTACTTTTGGTGTGGATCCTGTTACATTTGTTTGGTAAAGTAAAAGGAGTATTGTTTACTAGCCTGGAGATTCCAGACCCAAATCCGAAAGATTACGGGTCTGGCCATGAATAATGTGATGGCCCAA
This sequence comes from Alosa pseudoharengus, assembly GCF_046254945.1. NCBI lineage: Eukaryota > Metazoa > Chordata > Actinopteri > Clupeiformes > Clupeidae > Alosa > Alosa pseudoharengus. The sequence continues at coordinate 19,107,290 of NW_027468650.1, read as the reverse complement.
CTCGAGGGGCGGCACCAAGCATGCATTTGAAAATCACACTGCACGCAATTGGATAACACTATATGCCCAATGTTTACTGACTGATTCCGGACTTCGACGCCACTGGATAAGACTACTACTGTCATCGGGTTAGCTCACCTCTGGCCCACCTATATCAGATACACCAATGTGATTGGTTCCCTGTAATGCAAGGGGCAAAAGTAACGTGCATCATTACTCATTGCCAGAGTCTATCGCTGAGCAAATTGATATTGAGAACTCTGGATTCCCGGGATAATTGTTTACCATTTCAGAGACAAATATATGAATTGTGTGTGTGTGTGTGTGTTTCAGAGAGAGTTTGTGTTTGGGTGACCCAACACAATACACATAACCTGGAGATGAGCCCGAATTTACCCAGTCTACAAAATGTGAGATCGGAAAATTCCGTCTGGACTTGGGAAGCCTCTATGCCCACACTAGAGCTGTGTGCACTAATCAAATAGTCACCTGAGTGTGCTTCTGTTGATTTTGTTTTCAACAAAAAAACTGTCGCTTGAGAAGTTAGATGATTATATTTCGCTATTACATCTGTTGTACAAGATATTGCCATCACAATAACTTTAAAAAAAAAAAAAAACAGAAAACAGCGAGTAAGGCATTTGTCGAGAAGAAGTTTGTTCTGGCTGTTCTCCCCGCAGGATTCACATATTTGGTAGCTCTGATTGGTTATGTCTATCCAATCTGCACATTCCTCCTCTTTAAAGCACATCCCATAATCACATTCCTATGGTGGAGTACCAGACTCAAATTCTGAATAGTCTAGCTATGTCAGGCTAACATATAAACCTGCCAAAGATACATTTTTACATTCAAATTAACCTCTTACAAGTCAGTTAACGTATGGCCTCCCTACAATTAGCACGTAGTGTATGGACATTAAGTTCTATCTTCCTGATACTCCTCTTCCTTTGTCTTCCCTGTTTCTCTCTTTTCTCTTTTCGCTCATCAGGCCCCTTCGCTCCACAGGGTGTGGAATTCCCCGGCTGGGTCTGACGGTGGCACATATTCCCTCAGTAATTACTCCTTAAGTGTTTAATCTCACTGTATGAAACTGGCCTCATTTTCACTTCAGTGACGAAAAGGTCTCTCTCTCTCTCTCTCTCTCTCTCTCTCTTTCTCTCTTAACACTCTATAGCAGTCTCCCTCTCCCTCCCTCATTCTCCCTTATCAAGAGTTGAGGCCTAAGGTTTAATGCCTGTGTAAAGGGAGTTAATTAAAATGCCTTTTCGTGAACGCAAAATGAGCTAAACCTTTTAATATCTGTTCTCACGTTTCAAAGAGGGGTTTACATGGATCTGTGCCATGCCATCCAGGAGTTCTCTCTACAGAGACCACACTCAGAAAACACAAACTGGCACACTTTCCTCTCCAGCATGCTTTGTCTATAACATTATGCAGAATTATTTACACAGTTCATTTCCAACTTGATTTTCACATTGTTTTCATCTGGCTAAACATGCTCCAGACACACGCGCGCGCGCACACACACACACACACACACACACACACACACACACACACACACACACACACACACACACACACACACACACACACACACTCACACTCACACACACACACACACACACACACACACACACACACACACGCACATGTACAGAGGAGCTGTTTCCTTTCCCACATACTGCTGGACTATTGACAGGTCTCTGAGATATGAGTCAGAGGATCTGCTTATGGGTCAATATCATATTTCCCTGCAGCATGATTTTATGGATGATTATGTCTGGGATTTTGAATATGAACTACACTGAAATGACAACATAATGATAGAAGATGAAATAGTCCTGAAATCTATTCATGGGACAAATGCTTTCTTTATAAACCTGGCAACCACAGGCTTGGTAAATTGACAAATACAGTTGCCCAATGAATGTGCTTACATGCTGGGCAAAGACTGGAAAAAATCTATGAATCCACTTAATGAAATCGTTAGAGAGTGCAGGAGATTTATCATGTTTGCTTGGTTGTAGAATGTATGCCTATGAACCACAGCAATTCAGAGCTTTCTCCTCTCTTTTAAAATCACATGCATTTGGCCTTAGACATGCAGAGACTCAGTGCTGGTTTGCAAGTGTTTGGGTAATATATTCACTCCACTGCAAACATGAACAGGACAAATCCCCACATCTTCAAGTGTTGCATGATAACTGTTACAATTGAGTAAGCTTTGATCCTGTGCACTTCCTTTGCCAGTGACTTTTTCCCACTAAAAACATGGAATCACTGAATTCCAAACCATGGAATCACTGAATTCCACCCAGGTGGAAGCAATGTACAGAGACACAGCCGTAATCAAAGGATGCGCGAAAATGGAGGCCAAATTGTCAACCTGATGAAAACATTCTGCAAGCACTGAGGGAATCATGGCTGTTACATAGCCCATGTAACATCCCTGTACTGTACTTTGCAGCGGCACCGTTTTGAAATACAACTCTTAACTGGCTTTGGTGCCTCTGTTCTGGTTGTTCTTTTGTTTACGAGTCTATTCTGTACAGATGCTGAAGGAAATAATTCTGTATTCATATTTTATGTGAATAGTTTAATGATTCAAGTCTTTATGACTTGAAAAGGGGGATTTGAAAGTGTTGTGAATCAGCCTCATTTCTGTAAATGTACACTGTGTAGATCTTATGGTCATTTGTGATTTTGTACCCATGTGTACCCTGTGTGTGTCTTTGGTCTGTATGCAATCATCCTTTGTTTATCCTTGAATTCAGTGAAAGCCTGTCTAGATGCCTATCACCAGGTGTGAAATGTTAATGTTTGTAGAACAGCATGTGTCCAGGCCTCTGAAGGACTTCCCAGGAAAGGGGGTAGTTTTAATTAAAAGACAATAGAAGCTGACCAGACCTGATGAAGGCCTAATCCTCATCCTCCCCTTCTATTGCATATTTAAACTGGGTTGGACCTAGAGGTCACTCCTTCTCTTTGTGTGTAACTTAAATTTGGTAGACTGTTTCTGTGTAGTCAGAGAAGTGAGAGAAATACTGAGAACACTGGTGAAACCCATGATGGGGTGACCCAAACATGTACCTCTCTCCCTTGAGGGCCACTGGCCCCTCATTGAAAAGAATAAATGCCTGGATCCTGATAGCATCGTCCTGACTGAGTCTTAAGAGAAATATGGTAGTAAAAATATACTATCAATGCACAAAAATAACATGTAGCTATCTGTCCATTGCTGTTCTGAATTGTCAACAGATTACATAGACATCAAAATATAATATATAACATGCACAATTTCAATACCATTCTTAACAGAGTATGCCACAGCAACAGCACAGTGTTTTCTTTTTTTCTCTTTTACCCACTCAATAATATTTCAGTCTATTAGCAGATATTAATTTATTTAGATTCCTGTATGTATGTGTGTGAATGAGTGAATTCAGTTGTTACACAAAACATTTTTACAATGTTCTGCTGTCTCCTTAGTAAATGGAACTAGACCATTTTAGGAAAGTTGGCATCTTTGTGCATGTTCTGATCGTAGGAACTGTCCCTATAGGACCTCCACCAGGGCCGTTTTTGGGGGTAGACAGAGTGCTGGCATTAAGCTGTTAAGATTTAGAAATATAATGGGGGGAGAGAGATTCTGTAATGCATCTGTCGCTACTATGCAGTCTTAATTCCTCACCCCAAAAGTGTAGCCTATACCTTCTTCTTCATTCCCGAAATCTTTTCTGAAGCTGCACATAGCACCACTCATAAATAACTTTGAAACTTTGCCGCCAGAAGGTCGCCACAGAAGAAATACCATGGGCTGTCAAACAGTTTGTTGTTATTTGCCATAATGCTGCGCTCAATTTTTGTGAAAAACTACAAATATTCCAATAGGACATTACATAATATCTACATGTCTAGAATTTACCTTAAGATTGGAAATAATCCACATACCTTGCTTCGGTTATTGCTTATTCTGAATCTGAATATGATCTTAATCCGGTTAAGGCAATCAGAAAATGTTGTTTACATGGCAGTGTCTTATTCGGAATATTGTCTTAACTGGATTAATATTGAAATATTAATGTCCATGTAAACACACTCAGTTATTCCTTTGTCTCCTGCTAATTCAACTAGGAAAGCTGGGAGAGCTGTAACCCCTACAAGGTTAATTCATTTGAATATGTTCCCTCTGCATTTGTCTCACACACTGCATCACACTTCTCACATCATACCGAGGGCAGTGTTCACCCCTTCTTACGTCTTTCTGTCTCAAAGCCATTTCTATCACTCCTCTGGCTGAGAGAGAGGTCACTCTCCTCTCTGCACACCCAACCACCCATCTGTCAATCATTTTTGTCAGGCCCTTAAGTGCCATTTTGATTAGTGGCTGTCCTTATTTCACCCCACAGCGATGATTTTATTGGTCCTTGTCACAAAATTGTCTTTTTTTGTTCTGATGCTATTTGAAAATGATTGGATGTTATGTCCACCAGTTGTCTCTTTCAAACAAGCCCAGTGCTGTTACAGTAGTTGCTATTGCCACATGCTGTTTTAGCCATGCAAATCCTCCTTGTCAGACCAATACTGTATCTCAACTATCAAGGATCCTACAGCAGCCATCCTCTTCCAGGAAAGTCTACCCTTCGGTGTAATGAAATGCCATTGAAAGTCATTGATTGAAGGTCATCACGTAGGCCTCAAAATACTCAGAGACTCTATGAAACCTAATATCCAAAAACATAATGCATTCCATATAAAAGAAAAATAATATTGGTTTATGTGTAATTACTAATTTGGCAGTGTATTACGTTTCCCCACCTGTGTTTTGCCAGACTCTATTTCCTTTCCCTCCTCTAAACTTAACAACAGCTTTCAAGTGTAATTCAGACCACATCGATTAACCGCCCATCTCCAGTGAATGGCGTAATTAATTCAACAAGCTATAAAAGCAGTGCAATCCATTCTCTCTCTCTCTCTCTCTCTCTCTCTCTCTCTCTCTCTCTCTCTCTCTATTCCACTCCTTTGCACCTTCTCCATGTTTTGTCTGTGCCCACACATTGCCTTTGTAACAGAAGGCAGTCTTCAATGAATAAAGCAAGTCAATTAAAAATGTTAACAAAAAGATAATACAGATTAAGGGCCCCGTTCAAACCAAGAACGATAACTATAAAGATAATATCAAGCGATATCGTTCTAGGTAATGAATGATGACGTTCACACATAGTATAACGATAACGACACAAAGAACGGTATCGTTGGGGATCACTTTCGGAGCGATTTCGGGAACGAAAAACTTGACAGAATCCATAACATTTTAGCCATCACATTCATCAACACGAGGAGAGACTTTCCTTAAGTGTGATCGGTGTGGATGCTTTTATCGCTATTGTTATAGTTATCTTTAGTTATCATTCCTGGTGTGAACGGTCCTTAACACTGTATCATTATTAATATTAACCAGATAAGGCAGTCTGCAATTTCACAGAATTCATCTTGACATGAATTTCTTGAGAAAGCAGAGGCTAAATAAGTGTGCCCAAAGAAGGTTGTTAGCTTGATGTAGTGATCATTTACAAAACAGGGCTGCATATTCCTCCCTATTCTTTTCTTGTCAGACCGTTTACACTCTGTCAACCAGGACTCAACACCACCTTTTTGCAAACTAGATTATAACTTCTTTCTGCTGCAGTGAAGATGTGGCGTGTCTGGCCATCACCTGCTTTCATCTTCTCTGTAAACATGTAGCGTGGAAAACTATGTAGCCCAAAGTTCCATGTCATTGACATTTCCACCTAATCTATTTGGTTGTGCAATCAGATGAGGTTCTTCTGTTTCTTATTTCTCTGGTTTCTGCATCTTGATATAAAGTGCCCTCTTCACTGAACTCCAAGCCCTGGAGAAATTGGTGTTTTCCCCTCCATTTATGTCAGCGCATAACATGTTTGCCCTCTCACACTATATAGATTACAATATTAGCCACTGTGCCAGCCAGAGTGTAAAAAAGACATGGAGCATGTTCTGTACCTTGCCAGTGGATATTTTGAATAGATGTGACTCATTGCCTGGGCTGCTTGGGTCTCAAACACCTGAAGGAGACTCTCTCGAACCCCTACTGTGTGATGCCCTTTTCCTAGAATTAGCAGTGGCGGGAGAGCTGCTGCCTGGTGGCAATGTGGTAGTGAGTGCTATACACTGGATGCTGCCTCTGGTTCCCTACTTGTACACAGATACAGAATGTAAATCAGCTTGGTGAAGGTGCAGAGAAAATCTAAGATATTTTAATAACACATTTTCAACTGCTCATGAAGATGTTCCAAAAACCCAGGCACCAATCACAATCGCTTATCCGGCATGGGCGGGCTTTATATTATGACAGATAAAACAGTGCATTCAACACAACCAATGGCTGTACTGATGGCAACAGGGTTAAACAGATATGGATGTGTAGTTTCTTTGGAATTGAGTAAACAACTGCATTTAAAACCTTTGTTTAGAAGAAAGATTTGATTGCTGCACTTCTGAAACGATTTGGCAAGAGCTTGACCAAGTTTAATTTCACTGCTGGTTATGCCCCTGGAAGTTCTGAGTCAATTAAGCCTTTCCAGGCCCACTCTCAATCTCAATCCCGGTCTGGTGTTAACCAGGCTAGAGGAACTTATTTTCTCCAAAGTTTGAACTATATTAAATCTAGCGTCAATAATTTTGTCTGCACCATTGTTGTTTATTTTGCCACTTAAAATATCAATTATATAATCACAGCCGGACCAATTAAGACCTATGAGGTTAAGCAGACCATAAGTCTCGAAAATTGCCATCAAATAAAGAGAAAGAACTTAGAGGAAAATAAAGAAAAATATATAACAATGAAAGAAAAACATCTGTTATACTTTCAGACATACTTTCCTCATTTCCCTGGATGGCAGACAAAAGTTTTAGAATTAATTAACTACCTCAATTACACGCTCTCCAGTCGGTTGCAATATTTATTTAATCCAGCCATTGATCCTGCTCTTTGCTGCATGGCATGTTATAAGAGAATTGTATCAGGCCAACACAAATTATTGACAACATTGCCTTTATTGTGCTATCATCACATAAGTCTGTTTTTCTGCTTGCAGTGCATTATACTAACCCAAACAAACATAACCATGCAGAGATGCATGCACACACACACACACACACACACACACACACACACATCTCTAAGAGGCTGTTCATGCAAAGTTTTGTGTATGCCTCTCTAAGCGCGGTAGCTTACAAATACACACACACACGCACACACACACACACACACACACACACACACACACACACACACACACACACACACACACACACACACAAATTTTTCCCAAGTATTGGCTCAATCTTGCCCCAGCACATCTAATCCCTCAGTTGTGCAAAAATGGCAAGGCGAGGCGTTTTTTTTTCCTCTAAATCCCCATCATCAAACCCTTCAATCTACTCCCCCACTGTGTCAGCTCAACACCCACACACACACACACACAAACACACACGCACACAAACACACCCACACACACAAACACACTCACACACACACACAAACACACTCACACACACACACACACACACAAACACACTCACACACACACACACACACACACACACACACACACACACAAACACACTCATCACAACTGTGTTCATAAAACGTAGTGTGAATCACTCTTATGTGTACGTCTGCCCCAGCCTGTGTGCTGTGTGCAGAATGCAGGAAACATGTGTTTCCTCATATCCTGGCTCCTGCCATTGTTTACACAAACAGAGCACAACGCCCTCTGATCACACACTGAGCCGCTCCAAACAAGCTCCTGCAGTCCGACATGCTCACACACGCGATGCCTAATCAACATCGGATGTGTCTGTTTGTGTGAGCCAACACATTGTTCAGCTTTCAAGACATTGCACTCTATCCCGTTTTTAACATGAAGAGCACCAATATGCCCCTAAACTATGCAAGAAAAATATAATGACACTACAGAGAGCAAGAGAGGGAGAAGAAATGGGAGAAGGTGAGAGTAGCGGTGCAATGTAAGAGTACGTTTACACGAAGCAGGGTATTTTCCTAAACGAATATCTGGCCATCTACGTTTGCAAATAAAACTGCATTTACACGAGACCGTTTTTTTAAAAAAATGTGTTTACACGAACCCGTGTACATACATGCTGTCATGAGCACGCCAAACCACAGTGGCAGTCTAACGATAAGCTCAAACTCACATTAACCAATCAGAATCCTGAAAAGTTGCGAGAGCCACCGGAAACGGAAGTGTACTCTCTTCTTCGGATAGCAGCGGTAAAGCAAGTTGTTGTCGATACAGTAGGCCAACACATTCTTCTGTGCTCCTCCACATAAAAGATGAGCTGAATTTGCAAATGCAAACAGACAAAAAGGGTCTGCACCAACATAAACGTGATGGCTATTCTGAGCGCATCCATGATCACCTCAGCCCCAAAATGTGAAGTCGCTCGTGAGAACATGTAAATGTAAACATTGGTCACACATTTGGTGTACTTCTGTCGCATACTGTGACGTTGGCTGCCCAAAACTCCGTTTACCACAGTTTACAACCAAACGCATAAACAAAGTTTTCCAAAAAAATCACTTTGGCCGGAGTTTTTTTGGATAACCGTTTTACGGAGCGAATTCTCCGTTTGCGTCTAAATGAAAGGCTCAAACGTAGGGAAATGTCTTCGTTTATAAAAATACACATGCTCGTGTAAACGGGGTCTAAATAAGAAGACTGCGAGAAGGGCCTAACAGCAGTCCTATGTGTCTTTCCTTACTGAAGGAAGGGTTTTCCCCTCTGAAATTCTTCACCCATGCAGATGGGAGCATCCCCCATAGCTCCTGTTATCTGCTCTCTTTCTATTTATACCTGTGAAGACGTCATTGATCTGTTGAGGGGGCACTGGTTTCTAACGAATGCATAGGGGAGGCCCATGCCAAAGCTCCCTAGTTTTAAAGAGGTCATACTTATAATAAATATATTCAAGCCATGTGACACAAAAATGCTTGATACCATCTATGTTGCAGCTCCACCTCCAAAAGGCATTATTTGTGTCTGTGTCTCCCAAATGCAGAAGGAATTGTCCTGTATATTTTCAGGCCTACTAAACTTGAAGTGAAGAGCTTGAACTTGCCGTGTGTATTTGTGTGAAAAATATCAGGATAAAAGCCTACACATAATCTTCAGCCTCTTTGTGTCCTGTTGTTTAGGTATATCTCTGTCAGCCACCTCATGGTGGAAGTGTGTCCTCAGTCCAGCCAGGACTGGGACAAGTTCTGTGTTTTATGCCAATACGTCTACACTACGTTTTGGTGTGTACTGGTGGAACAAGATGCTGGAGATTTCGTTAACTACAAAGGTAACACTTTACAGTAATGGTACACTATTTAGCATTAGTTACACAAACACTTAATTCATCATTACTAAGTATGTTTTCAACATTACTTAAAGATTAACACATATGCTTTTTCTCATTCATAGTCTGTTATTAAGAGTCTGTTATCAGTGTGTTTTCCTTTGTTATAAATGATGAATTCCTAATATGTACATACTGAACTCATGATGAATTCATAAGGTACAAGCAGTAAACTAACTCATAATTCCCAATGTTTACATACTGAACACATGATGAATTCATAATGAACTGATTATGTCAATGTTACTTTAGGTGAATACCTCACTTATTTAATTGGCAATTCAATGTTATTCAGACTTCATGCTGTCCGAAACGGAAGCTGCCTGCTGTCTCGCTGCCTTCAGCTCTCTACCGAGTCACTTGCCGTATCAGGCATCAAGGTACCGGCTACAAACTTTGTTTCGGACAGCCAAGCAAGATAGCAACACAGAACACTGTTGTCAGGATACGAGAAAGCGGAATAACATAACGTTTGACTTCAGCAATAGATGCTAACAATTAAATCGTATTTTGGACGTTGAAGGTAGCATGAAGGATACATTTATGCTGCCATCAAAATTCGATAAAACAAAGGTATTTTAGAAGGCAGCATTTCACAGAAATATTTAATTCGGACATGCCTCGATGCCTCGCTCCTCTGTTAGATATCTTAAAGGCACACTGCAGGTTTTTTAGCTTAAAGGGGTGGTTCAGGATTTTGGACATAAGACCTCATTTCCAAGTAAGCAAGTGTGATATTTATCAGTGGAGACCGTTTTCAACACGTTTCATCCAGTCCTTCTAATTGCAGAGTTCGCAGGTGCTAGGCTAGCGCAAGTCAACGGTATGTGCTAGCCTGCCACTAAAGACAGTCTTACCCACTCCAAAGTACACCCGAGGCAAATTCCAGACAATCGATGTAAATGTCTGTGTTGATAGAATAGTGTGAGAAATACAACTACCCTCGCATCGCGTTGCAATAGTTATACTTTGGTCCCTGAAGTTGGTAGTAGTCATTTTGCATCTCAGCGGCGGACTGATATTACCAAGGCTACTACTAGGTATCCCCATTGGAGTGCGCTTTACTGTTTACTTTTCGGCGCAGTACTACTAACCGGAGCAAGTATAATTCCGCCGCTGCTAAGAAACTAGTCCCTCAAAATGTACTGCGATCGTTGAAATGCAAGGATAGAATAACGTTAGAAATAACACTATCAAAACAGACATTTACATCGATAGTCTGGCATTATAATTTATTTGCCTCGGGTGTACTTTGGAGTGGGTAAGACTGTTTTTAGTGGCAGGCTAGCACATACCGTTGACTTGCGCTAGCCTAGCACCTGCGAACTCTGCAATTAGAAGGACTGGATGAAACGTGTTGAAAACGGTCTCCACTGATAAATATCACACTTGCTTACTTGGAAATGATGTCCTATGTCCAAAATCCTGAACCACCCCTTTAATATGCAAGTTGTTTAGCTTAATTTACCTTCTTTTAACAGCTTCAGAGTCATTGGAATGGTTATATTACTTTTTTCGGGTTGAATGGTGGCCGTCTCGCTTCCCCCTAGCGCCTGTGAGCGGAAAAACCACCCTTGCAACTGTGGGCCGGCGGGCCGACGGCCTCAGTGTCAGGAAGTATAACGAGTGTAACGAATTGCTTTACTGCATTCAAATAAACATACACGCCATGCACCGGCTAGAAAAAGGTAGCGATGGAGTTTCTCAGACATTCGTCATGACAGAGCCAGCGAAAAAGAAGCAAAAACTGAGAAAACAGTAAGGAAATTGCCAATACTGCATAGTTTACCTTTAAAAGGCAGCATTTTTTCCCCGTTTCGGACACAGCCATGGTGTTACCACACTACAAATAGTGTGAGATATAGACAGTCTTTGAAAGAACCTTTCCTTTGTAAGTGTCAAGCAGACTCTTACAGAAGAACTGCCTCATCCATAACCTATTTTTATTTCATCTAATCCCTGCATACTGAATATTCAAGAATTCTGTTGATTTCTGCTATTTGCATCAGAAGGTGTGAGGTGAGACATAATTGTTATGCTATAAGTCAGATAACGGGAAAATTCTGTCTGAGATGTAAATGGTAAATGGTAACCGCATTTACTGTTCTACTCAGCAAGGGCCTCACATCTACACTCACACACACGCAGATGTGCTTTTTCATGTACTTACTTATGTAAATGAAAAGAAAGTGGCATTGAGTGGTATATAAAGAGATGTTTTTTAAGTATTAAGTATTTTAATGTCCTGCATTTGAAGGATATATGAAGGACAAATGAACACTTACAGTATGTTATTATACTCTGAGAGAGAGAGAGAGAGAGAGAGAGAGAGAGAGAGAGAGAGAGAGAGAGAGAGAGAGAGAGAGAGAGAGAGGCGTGTAAGTAATGCACTGTGATGGCAGGTCCAATCTGTCAGTTGTATTTTCTGTTATCTGGACAGCATCTTAGCTTGCAGCAAAAGGCCTGCTGTGGTCATTTTGATGGCAGGTAAGACACACACACAGGGCAGGCAGGTCATTTGGAGAGGCCGAGAGGAAGGGGGCTAGATATCTCTTTCTCTGCCTCACTCTGACAGGGGTGAGTGTCCAGGAGTGTCCACTGCAGCTCTGCTCTCTCTGGAGCCTTCCTCCATCTGCTTGTTACTTAGCAAACACATCCACTCAGTTCAGACAGATGGAAAGACAAGAACAATGGGTAGAGGTTGGGTTCTCAAAAAGAGGACAGGCATACAGTAGATAGTGAGCAGCAGAGCAAAGAAGACAAACGTAACTCAGAAATTTAGGAGACAGACAGGACAGAGTTATATGTATAAAGGTTTGTTGAATTATGTTTTGTGTCATCTATATGTTATAATATTTGCTTTCTCTAGAGATGATTTGTATTATTTCTGTTTTCCCAAAAGATTACTGGCTGCCCTCTTCCCTCCTTGGGAGATCTATCAGTTCCTGGTGCCTCAAAAAAGCCCATGGCATCGTTAAGGACCCACCGCACCCAGGACACTGTCTGTTTGAACTGCTGCCCTCGGGCAGGCGCTACAGAGCAATAAAAACACAGACAGTCTAAAAAACTGTTTCTACCCCAGAGCTGCAAAAACTTGATTTTGCGTATGAAGTGAGAATGCCTGCAGAATGTGGAATGTATTGTGTGGGTGGTGGCATGATTCACTTTTTCCTTTTAGAGTTTTAATGTTCATTATTTAAAATTATTTATTAAACTTAGAGGATTACTATTTTTATAAGTTATTTTATTGAACTATCTTTTGCACTTGATGTACATGTACAATGACAATAAAGATATTCTCTATTCTATTCTTTATATATACTTTATGTTGGGAGCCAGGGCAACCTTGTGTAGCACTGCATGCTAAAGTAGCATTTTAAGTATTGAATATAATGCATTTTGTATGTATATAAAAATGTGTGTCTGTATGTGTACTGTATGCGTGTGCCTGCTACCAGGCCATGTATTGTGCCTTGATGTTCTGCCTGGCTGCTGTCAGGCTTCCAGCCTTCAGTCTTGTTATTAACTTCAGCAGGCAGAGCATTTTAAACAGCACTGAGCACTGCAGGTCTGCATCAAAACACCCTTTATTCCTGTGCAGCTCTCTCCAAGGAGATAGCAGTGAGAAACTAAACCTGCATCTTTGCATGCACAAGGTAATGCCCCCCCATGCTTATTCACCCCTCCTTGCACTACGGCAACTGTGGCACAAGAATTTTGCTATATTGCGACAATAAAACTTGAAACTTGACACTTAAAAAAAAAAAATGTGATCACGCCACAGCAGTTGTTGGCCCTTGCATTACAGCAATTGGCCTATGCAATTATACAGACCAATACAACAGACTAATGTGTGGACACGCACTTCTGGTTTGGTGGCTTCGCCACTGATTTTGATTGACTGTGTTAGGTGAACACTATTGAAATGGGCAGGAAACCTTTGTGTGGCTTGGTCTGAAGATCATCTGTGCCAAACTTTGTGAAGTACAAACTCTGTACACACAACCTGCAAAACAATAGTTGAAAGATGAAAAAATAGGACTGAGAAAGAACAATATGTGATTACTTGCACAATTACATAATTGCAAAGAACACAGGGCTGTAGTTACATGTAGGTGTCTGTGTGTGTGTGTGTGTGCGTGCGTGCGTGTGTGTAGCTTCCATGGGTAGATTATTTTTGAGACTAAAGGTGTGGATGGAAGTAACATATGAGTGGAGGCTGTGTCAGAAAGGGGATGGGGAGAAGGCTGTTTATTTCCTTATAAGACAAGCTCAAGCATATATTTAAATACCGAAGTTGATATGAACAGGGGACTATTTCTCTTGCCTATGATATTTCAAAATCTCAGCAAGATTGTACTTGGTTGACACCAGGGAGCTTATTACATGAGGATCAATGTGAATCCCTTAAATCTCCTTTGACCGCCCATTCTTATGATTGAAAATATTCATAATTTATTCTTTGATGTGTGTTCCACTTGGTCACTTTTAAAGCCTGTTTCATTCTCATGTATTCTCCTATAGTCTTCTCCTCCCAGAAGAATTAACTTGGGCTCCATAGCTTCAATACTGCACACTAGTTAAACTCATTTTTGGGTCACAAAAGGCTGGGTTTTTATATTTAAATCTATTTCTAATTGCACATGCTTATTGTTTGTGTTTACATTCCCGGGGAACTTGTTTCTTTTCTTGTTTCTGTTCATCACATTGTGTAGAACAAAAGAAAAATACATATATGGTAACACACGTGAAACCAATGGAAATCAATGTAGATGATCAGAAAGTAAAATATAGGATCCATACATATATCTCATAATCCATAATCCACTTAAGATAACGTTGCTCATAGAATTGCAGGTAGTGTTACTTCTCGTGGGTGAGACATACTACTGTATATTTGCATAGATGGAGGAGAGGGCCAGCCAATTTTACTCTTGATTGCTGTCCCAGCAGGTGAAAGTTCAGAGCTGCCCCTCTGATTGCAGAGCCATTTCATCTACACCTGATTAACTGTGGGCTGCCTTTCTCTAAGCGCTTTCAGACATACGTGTAAGACCGGAGGTTCTGCCGATGTTAAACGGTGGGGCCGTATATCTGAACGACATAACCGGTCATATGGAAGTCCGAATTTAGGGCCTGTCCACACGGAGACGCTTTTTAGGTTAAACGCAGAGGTTTTGCTTCGTCTTGGCCGAGCGTCCAAACGAATCCTGTAAACGCACTGCCCGAAACCGCACTTTTCTGAAACCTGGTCCCAGAGTGGAGAAATCTGAAACCGTAGCCCGTTTGAATTCGTTTAGACAGCGAAACCGCACATCCTGCTTGCGTATAGATGATGTCATTGCCACACCTCAGCTGCCCTGGACTTGCACTTATAGTATTGCCTAACAATACTAGTTTTCATACATGACATTACCTACGATTACACTCTGTAAGATAAATATCACAACTGGTGCTGCGCAGCGCCGATAGCTTATGACTTGGTGGACTGAACACTGTTTTTCCCGGTGTTTTTTTATGCATTCTAGCTACTGTCAGTGACGCGAGAGAACTTAAGTTATTAGGAAAGTGCGGTGTAAGTTTAGGCTACATTAATTTGTGCGTAGTGCCAGTGTCATTCATTTATTTTACATGTCTTACAACATATATACATGCATTCACAGTCGAGTGAAATCAGATATAAGCATACAAAGACGGTTAGAACTAGGGTTGCCAACTTTCTGATATGAAAATAAGGAACGGGGGGGGGTTCGATAATACACTTCAGTAAGTACACCGGCACGGCATCCACTTCAGTTAGTGGGGGGGGGGGGGTATTGAAATTATGTATGTATTATTTTACTAAATAGTGCATCATTTTACAAAATTGTGAGCTATTATTTACTAAAATGCGCACATAATATACTACATTCTATAGCCACTAGCCTACTCATTTTCTATCTGGTGCAAAACAAGAATTATTTCGATGCAAAAACACATGATAAAGAAATAACTGTTTGTAGCCTATTATACTCAAACCAAATAACTCTGAAAACTGAACTGGCGGATATACGGTCATAGAAAAAAATATATTGAACATCACAAGCAGCTCCAGAAGCTCTGAATTTGGTGAAGCCTTATTTTATTTCTGGCTTTTTTCTGTCTCTGCAGCAAGTAGGCTAGCCTATTTGTTTATCTTGCACAGATGCACTGTAAAACTCATGACAAGACATGTCATCTCACGCTACGCTATCAGCGTAATATACGTGACTCGCAGTGGCTCAAACGAAAAATTCTCTGTTGGGATAGTGATGACAGACGAACTGAGAGGGATAAATGACAGCAGCAAAGTTTCCCTTTATTTCATACAAATTGTGTATTTTTCGTTCATAGTCTAACTTATAATACTGATCTGTCATGGATTTGCACGAGTTGATTCTCAATAATACGGAACAAAATGCGTTCCGTATCAGTTCAATACGGAACACATCTTTTTCCTTGCAAATACGGGACGATTCCGTATTTTACGGAACGGTTGGCAACCCTAGTTAGAACTCACGTTAAGCCGATGGTAGCACACTGAATGCGAATGCGCGATTTGATGCAGGCAAAAGTATTGACTGTTAACGAAGGTTTTATAGCAATAGTATAAATGTGGCGACAGAATAGCCTAGAACTTGGGTAAGCCTTGCGTTTAGTAGCCTAATTGCAGTGATAGCCAAAACTAATGTGGATCACGGACTATCCTACAACCAAAGAAAGTAAAGGTAGTAGGCCTACCTGCATTAGCCAAATAAAGGACGGGACTGCACCCTTCACAAACCGTAAAATAAAGTTTATTAGTTTTACAGTTGACTACAGTTGACAGTTCACCATCAGTCCACACAAACAATTCTGGTTTCCTTGCACTAGCCATTTGGTCGTAGCCTATTCTGTCTGTTTGTAAAGCGCAAGTTTTGGTCAATTTCTGTAAAGAAACAGTGCCACCTATAGGCCTGGGGTATGAAGTAACGTGTTGAGTCGTGTTGAGATGGATCCGTTTGGACGCAAATATTCTTGATGCGGTTTCAGGGAAGACTGAGGAAAAAAAGATCGGTTTCGTACGTGTGGACTAGGCCTTAGCCAGTTGTTCTACTACCCCCCTAGTATTTCCTCCGGACATTATGTACAGGGGCGCCTGCAGGAATTAATGCTATGGTACGCACACTCATCACCTAAACACTTTTCGTTGTTTAAACTTGTGATATCCATGATGAGTATTGAGTTAGTGAATTAGCTCAACATTGTGTGCTGATAACCATAGATAGCCGAGTAAAAGAAAATAACAAGTAGCCTAGCCTAGTTGCGTGTGTGGCAGATTCAAGAGGGGAAAGTAGTAGCAGACTACGCCACCTAGGGTATTTGTCACCACTAGGAAATAAGTCACCAATTCACACACACAACCTTGCTAATTGGCAACACAGGTTCGACACATGCTGGGCAGAGACGTGTTTTAGAAAATATATCTATTTATTTTACAAATGGAGCTACAGGATTTGACATAAAACAAGACAGGACAGGGGCTTGATCACTGGTGGAAAGGCAGAAGGAGAGAGACAGAGCTATCGTGCACACAATTTACACTGCACTGCAAACAAGTTATGGCACTGCAAACAAGTTGACACTTCAACACAACTCACACTCGCACTGCAACAAGTGACGAAAATTCACGTCAGGCACACCAGGTGAAACCAGGGAAAGACTGTAACCACCGTCAAGGCCCCCTGTTTCTAGTGGTACTGAACTGGGACAAACAAATAACACAAAATACAACGGTTGCACAAAAGAAAATAAACATCCAGAGACAAAACAGCAGCCCGTTGGTGATGGCAGGCAATGCACCAGGTGGCCAATCTTCAACGATCAAATGTGCCGTCTCTATAAAAATAGAAATATTATAGTTACTCCCTTTACCTATTTGATAAAAAAACGGCAAGTAGGTGAGCATCAGAGTGGAGGAGCTTACCTTCAAGCCACACAGAATAAACTCCTATGAGGGACCAGCCCTGTCCAAACTGAACAAATCACGTCGCCCACTTGACGCCACTTGGCTGTACAGCAGCCCATCAGGATGGCAACCAGTCAGCCAAACCAGTGCATTTCACTACAACACCATGATCAGGTCCCCGGAAGGGGAAAAGGCAGGAGTGCTCTCACGGGACGCACCTGCCTGCCAATATATCATTGAAAGGCTAATGACTGGGCGGGTCTGTCAATCATGATAATCAGTGAGAGACAGACAACAGAGAGCAGGGCCTGCTTACCCTGCTACACGTGCCTGCGTGCGTATTCTGTCTCCTGCTCAAACAAAATGTCCGCGCTTTAATTTTGATAAATGTTCACGCGCAAGTTACATAATAGAAAATTGTAAATAGCCTGATGGCATGCAGCTAATGGGATACTGTGCATAGTTGGGAAGGTATGGTGGTCCAATTTGGAGTGAATACACATTACACACACACACAAGGGAAATTTTCTTTTGTTGTTGAATAGCCTGATGGTACGCACGTGCGTACCGGACGTACACCTGCAGGCGCGCCTGATTATTTAAATGTGCTGTGTCTGAACAAAGCGTAGAACATGCGGTTAAAATTCACACCTAGTGAAAGGGCGTGTCGGTGACGTTTCTTTCGTGTGTCCATGTGGTTAAATCTGACTTAAATGCCAGTGTTATGATGGAGTGGCATAGTGCTGTCCAGAAAATCTCCGACCTGGAAAGATGCAGACATCACGGAGCTACTGTCCATGAGGGCAGACAGCATTGTGATAGAACACATGAAGGGAACAGCAAGACACGTTGATGTAGCCTACAACTGCATCGCAAGGCCAAACTAATCCAAAAGACCGAATCATCATAAGCAGAAGGCGCTGAAAAGGCAGTAGCCAGCGACGTCGTTGACGACAATAACAGGAGTATTTAATAAATTGTTTGCCAACCCGGTCGGTTTTCTGTTCATTGATAGCCTTCTATCCACTGCTGAGCTGATATTTGTTGAGCATAAATATGCCTAGAGAAAATGAAAACGAAGAAAACCCAACTTTGTTCCAAGCTCCTTGCGTAAATGCAATAGACACACGGGGAGAGGATGCTTTTGGGAAAATAAACCATGAAAAAACGAACCACTTCACTGTTATGTTAGTATTTTGTTTGTTGCTTAAAAACGTTGTAGGCTATATGATGGCCTTGAAGTCGAGTTAGCCTACTGAATTGGCTGGTACCATAAAGTTTGTGCATGCTCTCTCCAACGCAAACCAGATTTGGGGTTCCATAGCCAAGTAATTCTGCTATATAACGTTGAAAACAGATAATGTGTTTATTCGAAGCACACATACAAATACTGTAGGTCAATTTCAAGTGCGCACTTACGTGACTACTTCAAGTATACGCACAATAGATTTTTCTTCTTTAGCCTACATATTGCATACACTTTGTAAACAAACAGAAGCTGTGACAGCGGCCGTATATATTCTGCGTCATATCTCACCTCTTGTGAACTCCCCCACGCCCCCACCCCTCACAACAACCACACGGAGATTCTGTAATGTGCGTGTATGTCGTTCACACATAGGTCCGTATAAGGTCAGTAAGGTCCGCAGGTTAGCATCATATCTGAATCATCCGAAGGGTAGGACCTCCGTTTGACAAACCTCCGCATACTCCGGAGGTTATATCTGAAAGCGCTTTATGAGTGCAGTGGCTTGGTCCTATGCGATTGGAATCAGATGCTTTTGAACTTGGTATCACCAATAATGTGACCAGCAAAGCTACAATGGACCATTTTGGATACATCTCAAACAGTGCATGCAAACAAACACGTTTTATTGAACTATATTTTCCACCCATGAACTCATGCTCATGAAATGTTACAGTAATAGTTTAATGCATTCTGTGTTGGGTTTATCCACTGGTACCAGTAATCCTGCATCTCCTCTGTACACCTCTCTCATACGGAACACACTCCAGGAGGCCACAATCACAGTTTCTCAGCCAGGAGGATCTACTGGATTCCTCTCATACATCCATGAAGGTTTTTTGTGAACTGCTTTGCTATGTAATATGCCAGGTTTGTAAATGATCTCACAAATACTCTCTGGAAAATTATACAAAATTTGCACCACGTGTTTGAGGATGCCTCTGTCTTTCAGCCACTTAACAAATATACAAACAGCCCCCTATGGCTAAGCTTTTTACATTTGGATGTCATTAGCCTGAGTGATTGGAAGGGGCGTAATCAGATGCAGCACTGTACTTTCTGGTGGGGGTTTATTTGGCGAAATGGCGAATGATTGAGATTTTAATCAACATTAAAAACCAATTGCCTAAAAACAAAATAAGTCAAGCAAATGAAGAGCCTCGCAGGAAAGCACGCATGAAACAGAGTCATCTGCAATAACACTGCACAGAACAATTAAGAATATGATTGCAAATTTAAATGGCTCCTTTATCTTTTAAAAGGCTCCGTTTGAGGCTTGAGGGGAGGAAATGTTTTCACAGCTGAGAGGAAAGCTTTAGTATCAAGGGATCTTATGCTGGAAATATTTCACCCCCCCCCCCCCCCCCAAAAAAAAAAAAAAAAAGAATCTAAACGTGGAAATGAAGCTTTATTGTCATTGTGTAAAAATGATTAAACATTATTTAAAAATGCAATCATTATTTCAAAGAATAAAATAGAATTATATTAAGTTGTCACTGCTGGTTTGTATAAAAGTGTAAAGAGTCACATTGTCTACATTTCAAGAATTTCACTTGGACAGCCGGGCTGGATTTTCTTCTCTTCTTCCTCTCTCTCTCTCTCTCTCTCTCTGTTTCTCTCTTGCTCCTTCCCCCCCCCCCTCTCTCTATCTATGGTTTTCTCACAAAGACATGTCTAGGCTGCTGGGTGTATCCCCTTCTGGCATGATGTTACATATTACTGTAATATGCTGGACTTCTCTTTGAGGGCTTAACAGCTACACACAGCTGTCAATCACAGCTGCTTTGAAGCATTTTCCCTTCCATCCATTCTGTGTGTTGCTTTAAATTGTATGACCAGAACAGTATTTCCGTTAAGCATGCGTTAGTGCACACTATATGGGGATAATGCTATCCTAAGAGCCAGGGGATACCTAGCTTAAAGGAGAAATCCAGCAATTTTTATCACATAGATCTCCATTTCTTCAGGTTACCGAGTACTGTCGATACGGAAGATACTGAGAAAAATCTTTTTTTACCCAGCTCGAGTTGCGGCAGCCAACACATAAAGCAGCCAGGCAGCTACAGCTAAAGAATACTGTGCATCCTGATAAAGTTACCTTGGCCTTTGGAATTAAAATAGCCCCACATCATCACATACCCTTCACCATACCTAGAGATTGGCATGGTGTTATTTCAATATTAGCTGGTTTGATGCTCATTGAGCTCAATGCAAATCAAACCAGCTAATAACTGAAATAACACCATGCCAATCTCTATGTGATGATGTGGGGCTATTTTAATTCCAAAGGCCAAGGTAACTTTATCAGGATGCACAGTATTCTGGATCCATGAAATAACTGGCCTTTAAAAAGAAAAATTTGCCTGTCTCTATATGGGAATTTAACATAGGGGTGGCAATACCTATGAACCCTGTATTTTAAGGAAGAACATTTATTTATTTATGATACATTATTCATTCACTAAGAAAATTGTTGTCCTTAAAGGTTAGATATTTCCTCATTTTTCACTTAAGGCATTAAGATCAATTTCCAAAAGATGATTTTATATTCCTCTTTTCAGTCAACTTTAGCATGGGTGCCAACACTTTTGGCCATCACTGTATGTGTGTGTGTGTGTTTGTCTGTGTGTGCTTCTTTAAAACTATGCATGATTTTCACAATTGGTCTGACCGGAATTATCTCCTTGAATTTGAAAGAAATTTAGCTGATAAAGAGAGAGAGAGATGTTTGAATATGTGTTTATATATGCATAATATATTGTAGCATACTCACTTATTCTGGCTTCCAAAACCGAGTGTACTTAGTACAAAAAGTGTTGCCTTTATATTCCTTATTGTCGCTCTATCCATCACCATACCTTAATCAGCTGTGTAATTGGCAATGGAAGTGTAATTAGTGAGTAGTGGCAAGACTTTCTCAGATTTTATAAAACAATCAATCAATCTTGACTTTGTGACTTTAGGGTTAAGCTATGGGTGAGTGAGTGGACAGAGTTTCTACTAACTCTGTAAAATGCCTAGCATCCTTTTAACCCCACATTTAAAGCATTGGAAATCTTTTCATGGTCAAAGAACACAGACCATATTTCACCGTGAAGAACACACTCCAACTCTTATATTCTCTATATTCTTTCCTCTCCCAGACTTTCTTACTCCACTTCTAAGTAATCAATCTCGAGATAAACTCAGCATGTGCCAGTTTAAGTCAAATGAAAGGAAAGTAATTAGTGCATTGTGAGTTGATTGAGGCCTCTCAGCTGAGGGTCTGTGGTGGAAAACAGTTCCCACAATCACCCTGTTACTGCTCTTGTATTTGAGATCCATGACATCTTAATGTGCAGCTCAAATATTTCATAATTTACCTGGCTGCTTGTACTGTATGTTTGCATGTTCATATCAGTCACCCATCTTGACAGCGGCCAGACTGGGCTTCATATGAGTGCACAGACGTCTCAGCAAAAACGGACTGTGTGTGTGTGTGTGTGTGTGTGCGTGCGTGTGTGGATAGGTGGTTGGTTGTGTTCATGTATGCATGTGTTACATTTATGCCCATGGCTGGAAACAGAGTGAGCCATGATTGATTGAAGGAAGTTAGGGCTATCTTACGTGCATAATGCATTTGTATGATGTATAGTGTTATCTTATGTATTACTGCCATCTAGTGTTATATTGTTATGTTGTTATCATATAAGTTATATTGCAACCTTTGTTCTCTGAGTGATGAGATCATCTCTCCACCCCATTATACGTTTCATAAGTAGAGGGAATTCACCCACCGAGTTACAGGGATACTCTGTACACACACTGGTTGTACCGGCCACGCTCTCATTAATGCAGCATAAAGCAACTGCTGGTGTGGGACTAATGCTTCATATTGACCGACACATGTCTCCAAATGGCCCTGAGGTGCACAGATCTCTCACAGTCATTTCTCTCAGAGAACAAAGATATCAGTGTAGCCAAACATGCTCTAAGTGTTCTGGATATACGACGAAGATCAATCAAAAAGAAGGCCAAGAGGTCTAAAGCACTTATCAGAGGCACAACACTTCTGGTTGTTATAGGTAATATATTACGATCAGCATTTTACTAATTAACATCCTGTTAATAGGCAATATAACCATTATTATTCGACTGGGAGGTTACAGCAGTGCGTAAATCGAGTTATCCCTCTCCTGGTAGAATACAGAGATTTCTTAATCCCGTGCGAATTGGCCATTTATATTACAGACATCCTGTGGTAAAATTACTTTACCCAACTAATCCTGTCCGAATAGGGTTAAAGACTATGAAGACTATATTTCCAAATATATGTATATAGGCTATTTCTTTTAAAAAAAAGGTTGCTAGTTTAATATTTTTAGTAAATTTTGAAATGCTGTTTTAAACTGCCCATCATCATAGTGTCAAGAAATTAACAATATCAAGCAGATACACAGATACAAATGGTTTATTATTTATTATTCATAAAGTAGCCTTTACAGAAACAGAATAATATTAGTAAAAATTGACAAGAGGATCATTCCACTGAATTTCAGTGAAAAGTCTTATCAGTTACTATCATCCATTCCATTGAAATGTTTAATGTTTAATAATGTTCTGTGTTATTTTCCCTGTAGTCTTACATTGTTATGAAGATGAATTGCATTTGAGTATATGCAGAAACCCCTGACAGCTAGGAGAAGACACACATTTACCAAACAACCTTAAAGAGACACCAGGCAACGTTTTCGTGTTAATTACTCATCTTCGTGAGTCGGTATATGGTTAAATGACTTGTTACAGGGGGAATGAAGACTCTCTCGCCCGTCCCTACTGCCTGTAGGAAGAATATCCCGCTTGCAAGTTCAGTGTATCCTACCCGCCGACCGAAGCAGGCTGGCTAACGAAACGCTAGAGATTGTTGCAAACGTGTGTATAATGGCAGAGCCGGCGAAGAAGCAGCAAAAACCCTTGACAGAAGACGCAAAGAAAAGGAAAAGAGCTTCAGACCGAGCGAGGGGGAGTTTAGTAGAGAAAAAGCATCAGGCTTGCCTGGTGTCCCTTTAATGTAAGAAGAGGAAGCAGGCTATGGACAACACCATGATTGTTATGCTATTCCTGTTAACTTCTCCTGAACTCTTGCTCTTGTCACCGTTGCACAGGTTTCCCTCACAGCATGTCATATCCCCCAGGCCCTGTTCCATCTGATCTCTCATCTTCATAGTGCAGATGCTCTTAGAGGCACAGCCCTTCACTGTCATTTTCTCACCACCTACATCCACTGGCAAGGGACAAAATAAAAAAGCAGTCATTCCGATATTCTGATCTGCATTAGTATTATTGATAACATTTTAAAGTCAAATTTATATTTTCTTACACTTTGTGTTAATCGTTTTTCCTTTTTTTTGTACTCACGTTTTGCTATTAGACAGTGGTCTTCCTCTCCCTCACATTTCAATTTTCCTGAACAGTCACTCCCAATGCATGTGTGACATTCCTTTCCATTGGGACTACCAGTGGATGCTTTTGAGAGATGTTACAATCAAAGTTTTTTGTCTATTTCCAACACATATCTACACCCAAAGCTAATAAGCTGTAATGAAACACACAAGGTGGAGAATGACTTAAACAGTAACATCAGTTGAATGATAACAATGACACTTTGAAGAATCCTTTTGAGAACTGGATTACATCATGGTACGAGTTTAGCCATTATTATTACTCAATGCTGTAATGCAGTCAGTCAAAAGCATGCTTTTATCTTGCTGTTATATTGACACATCAGGTACAGGAGGTTTCTCCATGAAAATGTAATAATACCTTCAACTGTCCCGTTATTGCAGTTGTCCTTTATGCAGCATTTGTTGTTGATTACTGTTTTCATCTTACCCACATTATAGGAACCAACCATACATTGTTGAGGCACAACACAACTCTTCGTGGTCATATCTGAGACCACCTGTCCACCTTAGATAGGCAGAAAATGAAAAGTGAATATAAGAAATAGTAAGCATGCACATAGTTAATTAAGCATGAGTTATAGTTATAGAGTTATAGTTTGTATATTATATTATAGTATATCATAGTATTTGTTTATTTTCATTGTTTATTTTCATTAGGCTATTGATTACATTGACATTATTGTTTATTATTGCTATTCCAATTAATGTATACCAACGTTTTAACACTGCTCACTGTTAATTTAACTATTGTTTTATTTGTAACTCGCTTTGGACAAAAGTGTCTACCAAATCCCATAACCATAACCATAACCATTCTATGTAAGTTATTTAACAGTTTGACATGCAAAAATGTAGCTTTACCGGCAAAGGTGGCCACCCTCAGATTACCACAATAAGTAGTAGGAGGACAGATCGTTGTGTCTTTGCATGGCCCTGTTCCATCAGGCATACACTGATAGCAAGTCAAGGAGCGGGCTGAAAGGAAGAAATCAGCAAAAATAAATAAATAACAAAATAATGATGTTGATTGAAAGGGGCATTGGACATTTGGATATTAAAGGAAAATTCCGGTATTTAGCACTTTGAGTCCCTTTTCTGGTTTGTTTTGGATGGAATAGAGTGGTGGACACCGAAATTTTGACGATTGGACTCGTTTTGAATCGCCTTTGACTACTCAGAGTGGCTGCCAACAGGCATACTAGGCTACTCAAACATGTCCTAAAACAACCCTTAAAGTTTTCAAAACTGTGCAACTCACCGAGTGGTTAGTGGTGTTCGTTGATTATTAAAAGCAAATATATTGCGCAATGTATGATTTCCAGCCGTCTTATTTGCTATTGTGGACAGAGGCGGAGCCAGACATTTGAAACATTGGGGGCTTAGCCCACAGAAGGCTAGGGGGGTCCGGGGAAAGTTTTGAAAAATAACCCCTTAAATAATGACTTCTAGTAGTGAATTAAACTAATGGACACATTGAGACTTTAAAAATGTGAGAGTTTAATCCCGGGCTTAACATTTTTCAAAATGGGGGGGAATTCCCCCTTCAGTGCTTCACATAGGTAGCCTGACGAGCCAGACCCACATTAAAATGTAGGGTCTGGGCACTCACCGTTCGCAGTGCTCAGTCCGAGGGGCGGGACAATCGGTTGTCTTTCAAATTCCCTCTGCACGCAATAGGACAGCGCTGAGTCCCATGCGTTTTCCCACAAGCAGAGCTAGTTGGCTAGTTCAAACTTTTGCCATCTTAAAACAAGCTTAACTTGTGTCACACTGTTGGCCAACAGCAACATCCATCTTCGTTGTTTTCAAGTAGCAGAGAATTCAAGCCAAACTGTTGCAACTCTTCCATCAATCAATATGTTAAGCCCACCTAATGACTCTATACACGATTTGATTGGCCTGATAGAAGTTTAATTTTTCGAGCTCACAAGGCAACGGAGTGTTGCTAGACTAGCCCTGGAAGCAAATGTAGGCTAATTTGCTGCCGCTAGGGGGACTAATTCAGTTGGGGGGAGGGGGGTACTTTTTACAAACTGAAATCGCATTTTCCTTTTAGGCCCAGGCGTCAATGAGAGAACACTTACACTTACATGATTTTGGTTTCGATTTTCTAATTGGAGTAGGCCTAAGTCTTTCATATTTGCTATACTAGGCTACTAGCCTAGGCCTACAATAAATTAACTGAACGAACTCAACTGACAACAGGTAAATCTACTGACTCAGTCATTGACTCTATGAATACAGTACAACAAACGTTCTGTCTTTCTGAAGTTTATTTTTGCATTCCGGGGTAGGCTACAGTAGCCTAATTGCCTAATGTCTTGACAATAGTTTTTCTTACCCCGGCTTGCTGTTTAATACGGAGCCCTAGAGGGGTCATCGCAAAATGTTTTGCATGTTGAGAGAATGTGTGCTCGTTTTACTACATTGTGCGCTCGTTTTACTAAATTGTGCTCTCGTTTAACTATATTGTGCACTCGTTTTACTAAATCGTATGCTCGTTTTACTAAATTGTGCGCTCGGTTTACTAAATCGTGTGCACAATTTACTATAGTGCTCTCGTTTTACTATAGTGTGAGCTCATTTTACTAAATTGAGCTCTCATTTTAAGCATATTAAAACGAGGGCACAATTTATTAAACGAGTGCAATATTTACTAAAACGAGCGCACGATTTACTAAAACGAGGGCACGATTTATTAAAACAGAGCACAATTTGTGAACATGGTTATAGAACATTGTGTGCACGATCTACTTAAACGTGGCCACAATTTGTAAAACGTGCACTCAATATTGTCTTGACACATGTAAACATGAGCACGTTATAGTATATGCGAGATCTCGATCTACTAAAACGCACCCACGAATAATTAAAACGAGGGCTCGAAGAAATTAAATTGTGTGCACAAAAACGTAGTGTGGTGTCAAGGGGTATCCCCGGGAATGACGTCGGGAGGTGTGTCGCTTGTAGTGACGTAGAGGGAATCTCATTGATTGCAGTGCACCTGGATAGCCCCGTTAGGTAGGCTGTAGGTGGGAGAGCAGATGATTGTGTGTGTTTGCACAGGCAGAATGTTTGCCGAAGTTTTGAGTGTTTGTTGAGGTCCAAGTGTATGCAGAGCTGTGGTGTTTAATCGCGAACGGTGTGAGCTGGGCTACATAGCCTGAGAAGCTGAGCATCGTGAACGCCACTGTTTATGTCTCCCGTTTCATAGTCCGTATCAAAGCTTACCTCGTTGTGTGCATCATTGGTGTGCGGGTGGGTTATATGGTGAGTGTTGGTGAGGCCCATCGGGCGCTAGAGGGAACCTTATTGTATTGGGTGGGTATTAGGCTACTACTAATACGCAGTAGCCTATTTGTACCAACAGTACGTGTTGTAATTGTTTGGGAGCTTGTCGCTGTGATGTGCTTCGATTGCCTTCTAGACCTCACAGTTAAGTCAACAATCCAGGAGATAGTGGAAACCGGTCATTACAACAGAGCCCGAGTAGCCTTTATGGGTCTCCATAGCTGGCGGTTGAGACCACAGGTGCCCCTGCTACAAAGAGTAGGCCTAGAAGTCCGCTATAAACCATGACCACCTAAAGTCTTTAATTAGCTGCCTACGGTTATCATCACATTACCAATATGAACTGTTACAGACAGCTGTAGGCCTAGTCCATGTCAAAGTAACACGAAGTTGCCACCACAGCACAGCGAGCGGTGAGAAAATGTCGGGAATTACTAAATGTGAGCACGAAATACATATTTCGAGAGCTCAATACAACGGGGTCACGTTGTATTCGAGGGCTCAATTAAAGGAAAACGTGCTCACGTTTTATTAATTCGAGGGCTCAATTAAAGGAAAACGTGCTCACAAATGATCAAGACCAGAAAAAATATCACTTAAAGCGAGCTCTCCCGGGCTCCGTAGTTTAAACTGACTGGGCCGCTCTGAACTTTCCTGCCAGGTTTATGACGTAAACCGCTACATCGTGGCTGGCATTGCCTAAACTCATCGTGTGGGAAATCAGATTATCTGTCAATATTGGACTTTGAAAATAAGGGATAGGCCTATGCTCAGTAATAGTAGCCTACATGTTGTAACAGTTATAGAGAAACCGAGGGGAAGTTAAATTAGAAATTAGAATAGTTGGAAATTGAAAACACATAGGCTAGGCCTACAAAAAAAGATTCGGGGCTTTTGAAAAAAGATTCGGGCTTGAGCCCCCGAAGCCACCCCCTATCTCCGCCAATGAGTGGAACTATTTATTAGACACCTCACAACCTAAAGTATAGACGGTGGTGCAGTAATATCAACGTGCAATGAGTCTTCCAATAGAAATCAATGGGATTTTACAAAATGCCAAATAAAACACGACACTGTATTTCGCTATAGGCTACGCTACTTGTTTTGGAACATCAACGCACACCACTAACCACTCGGTGAGTTGCACAGTTTTGAAAACGGACGTTAAAGGTTGTTTTAGGACATGTTTGAGTAGCCTATATGCTGTTGGCAGGCACTGAGTAGTCAAAGGCGATTCAAAACGAGTCAGAAAGGTCGAGACAGGACCAATCATCAAAATGTCAGTGTCCACCACGGTCAGTGGATCTTCTGGCCAATCGATTTCCGTTTCTGAAATGAAAATTAACAAAACAAAAAACGAGGGATTATTTGATTTCCGTTTTAAAATACAAAATCGAAAAACGAGAATCAAGTCGTTCTCCGTTTTTCTAATCGGTTTCAAAACATCAAAATACAAATATCGAAATTAGTCTTAAATTTCGATGGTCATTATTCAATGAAGCCTAGTCTTAGCTCCTAGGCTAATATGAGTAGGCTACCCAGAAGCTCGCATCATAGTCTTAGGCTAACTTGGTAAAAATAGGCTACCTGTTAGATATGGCGGCCTTGGAAAGTGTTGCCAGGGATATAGAAGAGATGGTTAAAAAGGACATGTCTTATGCAGAAATCCCAAACACTTTAACAAATAACTTTGGTTCACAAAGAGGTTACTCTGCGAGGAGCATCCTACGATTTTGCACCCAGCATAATTAGGCATCCACTAACTCGGGACCACCTGGAAACTGAGGTGGTGAAGTTTGCGAGGTAGCCTAGGCCCTAGGGGATGCCAGGCCTACTGCGGTCACGTAGCCTACCTACTGTATGCAATAATTTTATTCATTTTAATTTGATGTATTTATTAGGTTGGTCCAACATACAGTACCTCAGAATTATTGGCACCTCTGCTAAAGTTGATGCCAGTAGAAAAATGAGGAAATATCCAATTTATAGCCTAAGGACACCTGGTTTGATGCTCAGGACACCTGGTTTGATTAGATTATATTAGATTAGATTCAACTTTATTGTCATTGTGCAGAGTACAACAGAGACAATGAAATGCAGTTTGCGTCTAACCAAAAGAAAAGATATAGTGCAGTGTAGACAGTAGTATACAGTTATTTTCAGAAGGTGGTTTAGAGTAGTATAAATTAAATATAAGTATGTGCAGTGTATTAGCAGTAACCTTATAAGAGCAGAATAAATATGGCTGTAATATGGACAATGTATGAACATCATGTACAGATATGTGCAATGTAGTGGCAGTATACATTATAGTAGTAAGAACAATATAGATATATGCAGTGTATTACCAGATTTTATTACAGAAAAACTGAATAAATATGGATATTTAGTATGAACCATATAAACAGATATGTACAGTATGTACAGCTATGTGCAGTGTGGTAACAGTACCATCGTAGTGCAGAAACAGTAACAATATAATAGTAGGCCTATTAAGAATAAGTATGTGCAGGATGAAGAGCAGTAGAATAGTAATAGTAGAGCAGTAGCAGTAAACAAATAGACACTATGGATGATTGATGCTCATTGAGCTCAATGCAAATCAAACCAGCTATAATAGGCCAACTGAAATAAAACCATGCCAATCTGTATGGTGAAGGGTATGTGATGATGTGGAGGTATTTTAATTCCAAAGGCCAGGGGAACTTTATCAGGATGCATAGTATACTAGATCCATGAAATATCTGCCTCTATAGGAATGTAACATAGGGGTGCCAATACCCTATTTTAAGGAAGAACATTTAGTTATTTATGATACATTAATCATTCACAAAGAAAATTGGTGTCCTTATAGGTTTCCTATTTTTTTTACTTAAGGCATTAAGATCAATTTCCAAAAGATTTGCATTCCTCTTTTTAGTCAACTTTAGCAGAGGTGCCAATAATTCTGAGGTACTGTATGTTGGACCAACCTAATAAATACATCAAAGTAAAATGAGTGATTGCATACAGTAGGCATGGTAGGCTACATGACCGCAGGCCTGGCATCCCCTAAGGCCTAGGCTACCTCGCAAACTGCTTTTGCCACCTTAGTTCCCAGGTGGTCCCGAGTTAGTGGATGCCTAATTATGCTGGGTGCAAAATCATCAGATGCTCCTCTCAGAGTAACCTCTTTGTGAACAAAAGTTATCTAAAGTGTTTTCTGCATAAGACATGTCGTTTTTAACCATCTCTTCTATATCCCTCGCAACACTTCCCAAGGCCGCCATATCTAACAGGTATTTTTACCAAGTTAGCCTAAGATATGATGCGAGCTTCTAGGCCTCCTCAGATTAGCCTAAGAATAGGCTTCATTGAATAATGATCATCGAAATTTAAGACTAATTTCGGTATTTGTTTTTTGATGTTTTGAAACCGATTAGGAAAACGGAAAACAACTTGATTCTCGTTTTTCGATTTTGTATTTTAAAACGGAAATCAAATAATCCTTCGTTTTATGTTTTGTTAATTTTCATTTCCGAAACGGAAATCGATTGGCCAGAAGATCCACGGTCCGTGTACCTTCTGTTCATTTGATTTTCAAATTCGAAACGAAAATTGAAAATCGAAAAACGACCTTATATCTGTATTTTTAAAAAACAAAATAGGAAATTCCCTCGTGTTTTTGTTTTGGATATTAAACTTTGTATCCCCACGACCGAAATTCAAAATCCGCACAACAATAATGTGAAATCGGCACTTTCCTCAATTTTTCATTTGGCCTATCCCCGCTAGGCTGTCCTACATTGAAACCTATGATGTTTTAATTAGAGACATGTTTGTAAACAAGCTAACTTACGCAGAAATGTCAACTAGGCCTACGTTGTATCAACTAGAAGCAAGGGGAGTGGAAGCCGGAGCTGGAGCCAGAGTTGGAAAAAATCTGACAACAATTCACTGGCCTATGAGGCACGAAAATATGCATTTGGGCTCCTCTGTTGTTCTGTATGCGCGACTAGCCTATCGTTGCCTGTATTATGTTGGTAAAGGAGAATAGTAATGGAGAAAGAATCGAGAATGAGCTGTCCTTGCATTGGGGGGGGCGTGATAAGGCCTAAGGAAGCATAGCCAGCTGAAGAAGGACGTAGGCTATTTATATATTTATATTCATATTGTAACAACTGAGGCAACAAGGTTCAAATCAGTACATTTATTGGGTCAGGAGCGGGGAACACAGACAGGTCAAAACATCATTATAGAACACTAACACATGCACAACGGGTAGTCACACACAACACACATGAATAAACACATGAGGTACAACCATAGACTGTATGGGTACAACCAAGGGAAGACTACACATGCTAACACACCACAGGTAAATGCAAATACAATAGGCCTACTAAAACCGATATATCACATTCCAACATGCACATATGGCATTATGGGAGTCCGATACAACGAGTCAAACGCACTGACGTTAGATTTTTTTTTTTTTTTTTGCAGTTTAAACTGTTAAGCTAAGCCTATACATACAAAACATAGGGAAATAAATGCATGATGTCGATTGTCTTTTCAGTGACATTTCCCCTCTTTCTTCGAAGGGTGCACGCAACCTTAATTCCACTCCCTAGCACACCTGGACATAAATTAGGCCTACATATCGATCAAAATGGGAAGCTTGGAATGTTCTGGCGATTTTTTTTTCTATGTGCAGATCACTGTCCTTCAACATCACCATCTTGCTCCCTTTGATGAACATATAGGCTAGCAATTATCCATTCGGGCAGTGGCAAAAAAATGCTGTTAGCATGCAGTAGCTTGTTGAGTGTGTGGTGGCCTCGTGTGCCTGGGTTTTCATTTTTAACTTGAATAATGACTAATTGAAATTACAATATTGAAATTCAAACCCTCATTGTATATTTCATTATTTTTTCCACAAAATGCTTCAATATTTGTGTTTTATTTTTCTCTGGGAAGTACTGTTTTAGGTAAAGGTCTTCAAATCCGTTTTTTGATCACTGTTTCAACCTTGAAAATCAAATGAACAGAAGGTACACGGACCATCCACTGACCCACCACTCTAGTTAAAGCAACACCAAACAGTTTTTTGTACCTTAAAATAATGTTTCCAAAATCGTTTCAGTAGTTCATCAACTTGTAACAGGGTGAACGGCACTTCTGCATTCGCTTCGCAGCCCTCTATCGGCTATAACCGCTCTATGTAAGTTTGCCAGATCGGGTAGAGGATCTGTAGTTTGATGGAATGAGACATAAGAAACTACAAATTTGACTTGCGTTTGATGTCGCAATACATTGTACTTTCATAAATCATGCAACATATTCTACCTTGTCTGTGGACATTGTTATTTGCAAACCTGCTGTATGCGTGCGACAGAGGGAAAGTTCTTTGGTGTTGCTTTAAACCAAAACAAACCAGAAACAGGGACTCAAAGGAATTTTCCTTTAAAGCAACAGCATCAGCCTTGTCTTCCATAAACATTTTAGACAATGGATTGCATTTGACTGTTGTTTTCCTGGCATACCAGGCGTGGCTGTTAAATAGTAGGACCGTTAGTAGCCTACCATTATATTTATAGATTATAAAGAAGATTTTTTCTTTAGTAGGCCTACAATTGAATCGCAGAATTAGTCTAATTATTTAACAGTCACACGTGTCATTCAAAAAACCAAACACTTTCATTACACCTAAAAGTTACAAAAGCCTGTTATATAGTACCCTACCTCCAGAGAACAGGCAGCTCAAAGTAATGAATATCAAAGGTATTCCCATCTTTGTTTGAAAGAGGATCTTTCTTTTTAGGATGTAACAACACTCGTGAGTGCTGGTGACTATATCATTTAGCCTATGTCAGAGCGGTAGAAAAACAGAGTGGCGACACTCCCATAGACTTTTTCCAGGCTACTTCCGCGTTATGCTTAGCTCATAAGTTCCTAACTTTCCTAGCGTTCATGGGCTTCGTAAAAACCTTTCTCCGAGTGAAAACATCATCATTCCGCGTCATTCACGTCATGTAATGTGTGAGTCAGAGGTCGGAAACTGGGGCTAGATTTTGCTAACAGAGTTGCCCAGTTAGGGGCTCGTCATCACTTTTGTCATCACGTTGTAGTTCGTTTGTAGTCCATGTGGCCTTTCATGTCCAACAGTTTAATGTGAACTTGGGAATTTGCCGTTTTTGTCACTTGAAAGCTGCATATCTTTCTTTCACCAGCATCTTACACTATATTTTTAAGCAAATACAGTTGTTTGTTTAGGATTAGTGAGTGTATGTTTTAACCTTTGTTGTGGCATCCGTGTTTGTCACACATTCCGATGGCAAAGCACATGAACACTTGCTGTCGGAAAAACAAAGTAGCCATGGGGGCGGTCCTTGTCATTCCGAGGTGCTCTGAATGCACCATTTGACATTCACGGCTCTAGCCCCGTTCACTTCCATTGCTTTCTGCCTGATATTGTCAGTGGTAAGTAGACGAAGGTACGACGTTTTTTCAATTGGCATGCATTTCCTTTACCAACTGAACTAGTAGAGCCTACTGGTATTGTTCTTTGAGGATTTTGTGCTGCTTGTTTAACTGATATAGTTTAAATGTTGACCGAAATTTCAAAGCTAAAAGTTAGCCTGCAAACCTTGATGTGGAGAGAGGTTAGCTTAAAGATAACTAGATGTACCGCATAGCGGTACAAAATATGACCGCCGCTCAGTCCTGTTGCTGGAAATATTTTATTCCTGTAGGCTATACTACATGTACCTATCTACATTGCTGGTACATTTTGGAACAGTACATGAACTGTGTCTTCCAGTAGCCTATCGTATAGGTTATATATAGGCTACTGTAGCTTAGTTGGCTTGTGCATGACGTGACGTTTTGTAACCTACATTTCCGTCAGTCTACAGTCTTTTAGCCCTTCTTTACCATGATAACCCTTCCAAGATAGAACCCTTCTCTTAGCCTAGAAATCTAGACGCGCCCCTAGGGCTAGTCTAGCAACTCTCCGTTGGCTTGTGAGCTCCAGATATCGAAACTTATCCGGGCCAATTCAATCGTGTATAGAGTCGTTAGGTGGGCTTAACATAATGATTGATGGCAGAGTTGCAACGGTTTGGCTTGAATTCCCTGCTACTTGAAAACAAACTAGATGTACCGCAGAGCGGTACAAAATATGACCGCCGCCCAGTCCAGCACATTTTTTCCACAAAAATAAATCACGCTGAAAGGCCTATATGATTCTAACTGTCAAACTAAATTGCATTAGTCACACTCAATTCTCACTGGTATCTGCTAGACAACAAGTACCAAAACATGATTAGTTCATAGATTTCACATGTAAAATTAATTTTATACAACCCCACCCCCATCTTGCCTGTTCATAATTCTGAGAAATTCTTGAATTGTGTGCATGTGTGCGTGTACACGTTTATGTTTATGTGTGTGTGTGTGTGTGTGTGTGTGTGTGTGTGTGTGTGTGTGTGTGTGTGTGCATGCGTGCTTGTGTGTTTGCCTGCGTATGTGTGTTTGTGCATGTGCATGTATGCGTACATATGTCTGTGTGAGTATGTGTCATACGTATGATTACTGTGAATGTATGTGTGTGCGTGTGTATCTGTTTATGCACATGTGTACACATGGAATGGGTTAACATGATCCCTGGAGGCAAACATACGGAAAAAATTGGTCATCCTAGGCCCTACGGTTCTCAAGATATTCACAGAAAACTGTGTCTGCCCTACCCTCCTTTCGGGGGGTCCAGTACAGGGGGGGGTGTTAGAACTACCAAAGAACATATTTAATTAAATGTTGTAGACAACACTGGTTGTAGACCAATTATACTCGCAATATGTAGGCTAATTGACACTATGGCTATAATGTAAGCATGCTAACACGTAATAACACTAGTTTTTGTTTTGTTGTAATGTTTCCCGTCCAATAACGTACTTGCTGCTGTCTATCCCATCGAAATAACACTACATGCAAAGAGCTGTTTGGAACTGTTGAAGCGTACGTGACCGCGTGGCGGCAACTTCAAAGAGTGTCGCAACTCTCTTTTTCTATGGCTCTGATGTACATGAAGAGGAGTGGCTTGCCTTGGACAGAGTCCATTGAAGTTCACTGAAATGTCACGTCTTTGCATTTATGCTTACACTTTTATCTAATGATACTTGCAAGATAACAGTAAAATAATAATATGAGC
Source organism: Alosa pseudoharengus (assembly GCF_046254945.1). Classification (NCBI taxonomy): domain Eukaryota; kingdom Metazoa; phylum Chordata; class Actinopteri; order Clupeiformes; family Clupeidae; genus Alosa; species Alosa pseudoharengus. The sequence continues at coordinate 19,071,699 of NW_027468650.1, read as the reverse complement.
AAGTCATCATTAAAAACAATAACCATAAGCATTCACAAACCATGTCCTTAAAAATAAGTAGCTTTTAACTGCTTTTTAAACACTGCCTGAATATCTCAAAATGATTGCTATACAAAAGACAACACGCATTCCCCAAACAAAAAATACATTTACTGCATTTGGAATGATGAACATGTTCTTTCTGGAGCTATACCTCAGCACCCTCAGTTTAATTTTTTGATGTAGCCTAATGTGTAATTGAATGTTCAATTGTGTTTTAATTTGCACTGGCTTGTGTATGAGGTAAAAAAAAGTCTTAGTTTGAGCTCAGTTAGAACTTTTTGAAGCGATTGTTCAAGTTTGCCAGAGTTTTGTGAATGTAGCTCAACAAATGGATTTTGTCTAGATAGGCCTACTCAGTCTGTCAGTCAGACATTAGATGGAGCATGTCTATCCGAAGGCCATGACTGATCAAAGAATGGCCCTGAGGTGCAGATCTCTCACAGTAATTTCTCTCAGAGAACAAAGATTACAGTGTAACCAAACATGCACTATTGTATCGAGACTATTTCTCCACTCTGTTACACCTTCCATGTATTTGGAACCTCTGTAAGATACTGACCCTGCACAGGTGTATAGCCAGGTAGACAGATGAACTACTACACTTCTGTATCCTTAGCTGCCTCGATCACTTTATTAGGCTTGTCAGCCCCATGAGACATGATGGTCCTCAAGGAGCGGTGGCGATTGCTCTGGTTTTCCTGCTAGATGCAAAACTGGCTGCTCACGGACACCAGGGGTCATTCTTCTATAACACTTTTAAGTTGGCTACAATGTGGCATACTACTGCAAGAAAGATAGGCTTTGTATCAGATTTTCCAGGGGTGCCACTAATTGTGGCATGTGTGTTTTATTTCTTTATGAGGATTTTCCCTTTAAGGTTGAATTTTTACTCATTGTTTTCATTGTGAACAAAAAGCCAAAAGGTGATTTTTTTATGTGCCTCATTTTACTCACCTTTACCAGGGCTGCCAATAAACTGTGGAAGATGATGTGTGTTATCTATGTTCTCCTCTTGCATAGACTGTGAAAATTTTCTGCAGGAGCAGGACAATTGAAGCTAATAATTATTTGTGGGGTGAAATACCTCCTGCGTAATATTAATCCTGTGTAATTACGACCCTCTGTAAAAATGCAGATATTCTGTCATATCCTGTTTAAACATAGTTTCCATGATTTTTGAGCATGGAGGCGCTTGAAGAAGCACTCGGTTTCTTTGGCAGTCAAAATAGACAAACCGTTCTGGATATACGACGAAGATCAATCAAAAAGAAGACCACTTATTAGAGGCACGACACTTCTGGTTGTTTTAGGTAAATAGATTACTAACAGCATTTTACTAACTACCATCCTGTAGGCAATAGGCTAATCATTATTATTTGACAGGGAGGTTACGGCAGTGCGTAAATCGAGTTATCCCTCCCACTCCTGAATACAGAGATTTCTTAATCCCGTGCAAATTGGCCATTTATATTACAGACATCCTGTGGTGAAATTACTTTACCCAACTAATCCCGTCGAATAGGGTTTAAGACTATGAAGACTATATTTCCAAATATATGTAGGCTATTTTCTTCTTAAAGTTGCCAGTTTAATATTTTTAGTACATTTTGAAATGCTTAAACTGCCCATCATCATAGTGTCAAGAAATTAACAGTATCAAGTAGATACACAGATACAAATGGTTTATTATGTATTATTCATAAACAGTGTTGGGAGTAATGAGTTACAAAGTAACGCTGCTTTTAGTGGTAATGAGCATGTAACGAAGTATTTTTGTAAATCAAGTAGCGCAATTACAATTACTGAAATTTCAAAGGGTTCGTTACTTGCGTTACTCTGTTGATCTTGAATGAAGGACTGCAGACAATATGACAGATGCACATTTGCTGCTTCTAATCTAACGTCTCCCGACCTTAGCTGTGTTTCCAGCAATTGTGTTTCATGTTTAGATTGCAGATGCATTCTTTACAGTTAATAGGAGCCTCCTCACATTCCTCCTTATTTCGTATATATGATAAAACACACAAGAGTGCATTGGCTACAATTTAAATGGGCATCTTAAAAGCCTTTTCCCTTTCGTTTCCATCTCGTAAGCTCCACTACAGTAAAAGCGCATTGTTGTTTATTTTATCTCTGCTCTTTTTCGCCTATTGCGCAAAAGCCTCGTTATATCAATTTCTCATTATTACAACATAGCTGCACGCCACAACACCAATAGGCCTACATACAGTAGCAGCTTTGGCACGAGCAAGCTCACGTTTAACTCGAGAGGAAAATGCGGATTTCACTTACCAGATAAAGAAACCTCCAAATAGCCTACCGTACGTAGCAGCGACTTGAGTTATTTGAACAGTATGTTTACATCGGAATTGACGTCCATGGTGTTATGGATTCATTTGTCTGCGAACATGCAACTTCTCTCTGGAACACCTTATCAGCTGAAGAGTAACCTTCTGCATAGTGCGCGACAACCCAAACCCTCGGATGCGCATTTGAACTTATTTTGGTAGGTCAGCACTTGTGCAGCGCAGGCTTTTCCCAAACTGGTGGTGCTTAAAATGCTATATAATACAACTGTGTTCAAAGCAGGATGAGGATAACCTAAGGTTGTATGTGTGTGTGAGCAGACAATAACGGCTTTGAAAATAGGCCATTTAACATTGTTTCACATTACATCCCATTGAACTCATTCCATGTAGCCTACAGAAGGACTGCAATAATAATGATAATAATAACTTATTATATTGCAAAATTCAGTGTCAGTGTACCACCATGCATACTACTACTGCTACTAGTAGTAGTAGTAGTAGAAGGCAAGCAGTAGGCAGTGTACTGTACATATTTCCAAGTGAAAACTAAGTCTTATCAGTTACTACATACTACAATGGACTATCATCCATTACATTGAAACTCAAATTTCAATGGCCTACTTATTGAAGGTTGCCAAGTTTAATGTTCTGTGTTATTTTCCAGTCTTACATTGTTATGAAGATGAATTACATTTGTGTACATGCAGAAACCCCTGAGAGCTGTAGGAGAAGACACACATTTACCAAACAACCTTAATGTAAGAAGAGGAAGCAGGCTATGGACAACACCATGATTGTTATGCTATTCCTGTTAACTTCTCCTGAACTTGTACCACTCCTGGTCTTGCTCTTGTCACCGTTGCACAGGTTTCCTTCACAGCATGTCATATCCCCCAGGGCCTGGCCCAGCTGATCTTTCATCTGCCCAGTGCAGATGCTCTTAGAGGCACAGCCCTTCACTGTCATTTTCTCACCACCTCCATCCACTGGCAAGGGATAAAATAAAAATAAAACAGTAATTCCGATATTCTGATCTGCATTAGTATTATTAAGAACATTTTAAAGTAAAATTTATATTTTCTTACACTTGGTGTTAATTGTTTTTCTTTTTTTTTGTACTCACGTTTTGCTATTAGACAGCGGTCTTCCACTCCCTCACATTTCAGTTTGCTTGAACAGTCACTCCCAATGCATGTGTGACATTCCTTTCCATTGGGACCACCAGTGGATGCTTTTGAGAGATGTTACAATCAAAGTTTTGTCTATTTTCAACACATACTGTACAGTATCTATGCCCAAAGCTAATAAGCTGTAGTGAAACACACATAGTGGAGAATGACTTAAACGGTAACATCAGTTGATAACAATGAGACTTTGAAGAATCCTTTTGAGAACTGGATTACATCATGGTACGAGTTTAGCCATTATTATTAATGCAGTCAGTCAAAAGCATGCTTTTATCTTGCTGTTATATTGACACATCAGGTACAGGAGGTTTCTCCATGAAAACGTAATAATACCTTCAACTGCCCCGATATTGCAGTTGTCCTTTGTGCAGCATTTGCTGTTAATTACTGTTTTCATCATCCCCACATTAAAGGAACCAACCATACATTGTTGAGGCACAACACAACTCTTCATGGTCATATCTGAGACCACCTGTCCACCTTAGATAGGCAGAAAATGAAAAGTGAATATAAGAAATAGTAAGCATGCACATAGTTAATTAAGCATGAGCTATAGTTATAGAGTTATAGTTTGTATATTATATTATAGTATAGTATATCATAGTATTTGTTTATTTTCATTGTTTATTTTCATTAGGCTATTGATTACATTGACATTATTGTTTATTATTGCTATTCTAATTAATGTATACCAACGTTTTAACACTGCTCACTGTTAATTTAACTATTGTTTTATTTGTAACTCGCTTTGGACAAAAGTGTCTACCAAATCCCATAACCATAACCATAACCATTCTATGTAAGTTATTTAACAGTTTGACATGCAAAAATTTAGCTGTACCGGCAAAGGTGGCCACCCTCAGATTACCACACTGAGTAGTAGGAGGACAGTCCGTTTTTGTGTCTTTGCATGGCCCTGTTCCATCAGGCATACACTGATAGCAAGACAAGGAGCGGGCTGAAAGGAAGAAATCAGCAAAAATAAAAAAATAATGATGATGATTGAAAAGGGTATTGGAAATTTCCAACAGCTCAAGTTGTGTCACATTTGGATATTAAAGCAACAGCGTCAGCCTTGTCTTCCATAAACATTTTAGACATTGGATTGTTGTATTTGACTGTTGTTTTCCTGGCATACCAGGCGTGGCTGTTAAATAGTAGGACCGTTAGTACCATTATATACAAGTTATAGATTATGAAGAAGACTTTTTTCTTTAGTACAATTGAATCACAGAATTAGTCTAATTATTTAACAGTCACACAAAATGTCATTCAAACATCCAACAATTCTGCAGACATTTTCATTACACCTAAAAGTTACAAAAGTTAAAAGTTAAATGTTGTATAGTACCTCCAGAGAACAGGCAGCTCAAAGTAATGAATATCAAAGGTATTCCCATCTTTGTTTGAAAGAGGATCTTTCTTTTTAGGATGTAACAACACTCGTGAGTGCTGGTGACTTTATATCATGTACATGAAGAGGAGTGGCTTGGACAGAGTCCATTGAAGTTCACTGAAATTACACATCTTTGCATTTATGTTTACACTTTTATCTAAAGCTACTTGCAACATAACAGTAATAAATGAGCAAGTCATCATTAAAAACAATAACCATAAGCATTTACTAACTATGTCCGTAAAAAGAAGTAGCTTTTAACTGTTTTTTTTAGCCTGAATATCTCAAAATGATTGCTATACAAAAGACAACACTAGGAAAAGCATTCCCCAAACATGATACGTGATATCTTTGTAATAGTAATGGGAGGCTGACACAACAGACAGACGCATAGTCTATTAGAGAGACACAGTGGTCAAGAATAAAGTTATTGATTTGTAGTTTACAAAAGAGCTAGAGGTGCACGGGACAGATTTTTCAGTCCCGCTACCGCCCGCTCCAACAATATTCTGCCCGCTCCCACAAAAATGTATAATTTTTAGTCCCACTCCCAACATTATTGTAATATTGTATAAGTTCAGACATCTGAAGAGACTCCCCCTACTATCTGTATGGAACGCCACCTGGGCCCTTGGGACGTGTCTAGTACTCACCTCAGCTCCACAGTCTAACGGTCGGACCTACCACGGTTAGTTATATCACAACTATAATTATGTAGGCCTACACTACTTTAATAATTTCTATATTTTATTTTACGTACATATAATTTGCGGGAGTGTAAATCATGTTTCTCCCGCTTCTGCAAACTCACCTCTTTCCTCCCATCCGCACCCAAACAGAGCTTTCAATACAGTGCAAAATGTACATTTTTACAATCTACAATATCTACAATTCTGTAGCAGACAAAATATAGCTGTTACATTCCTCCATCAGATACCAGATGACAGAATTAAAAAGCATTATGCCATTCTGTGCTGTCTAAAGAGTAAAGGGTTAAGATGCCCGACATTAAATCACTGAAACATGTGTAACCCCTTTTTAACGAGTGCTAATCACTCAGCACAGTAAAGGTTAACTTAGTTACACTAAACAATGGCGTGACAGGATCCTGAATTCTCAGCGGTGTAATATAGTCCGTGAGACAGAGGGGTTGGTCGTTACCGAAAAAGTGGCAAAGGCTACCATACCTTTTCTGAAAGCCTGGAATCACAGCTTTTCAATGATGTATGGCCATCTGACAAGAGTAGCTGTTTTGAGTTATCACACATAATGTAAACTAAGGTTGAGAAAATAATGTGTATAAATCAAGCAGTACACTGACATAGCTGAAAAATCTATATTGGACATATTGAAATATTTTATTTTGTTATGTTTGGTATCATTTTAAAGGGGAGACTCTGAGCTTTCATTTAAAGCAACACCAAAGAACTTTTCATCTGTCGCACGCACTATTTGTTTATCCAGCACCGGCTTTGCAAATAACAATGTCCACAGACAAGGTAGAATAAGTTGCATGATTTTATGAAAGTACGATGTATTGCGACATCAGATGCAAGTCAAATTTGTAGTTTCTCATGTCTCATTCCATCGAACTACAGATCCGCTACCCGATGCAGCAAACTTACATAGTGCGGTATAGCCGATAGAGGGCCGCGAAGCGAATGCAGAAAGTGCCGTTCACCCTGTTACGAGTTGATGAACCACTGAAACGATTTTGGAAACATTATTTTAAGGTACAAAAAACTCTTTGGTGTTGCTTTAAATCATTTTGTGAACATTTTGGATAAGTACAGCCAACCCTGGAGCTCTTCAAACTTTTAATCACACACATTTTCCTGCCATTTCCGCCTAAGTCATCTTTTGTCTTTTAATCCTGTGGCACCAGGGAGCATCAGAGAAACAAAATCCAAACACTGAAATACTGGCATGACCCTATAAGGATTCAGAAAATGTATCATTTACCCATATTATCTGATGAGGAGGATTTTCAGTCTTATATCAGACATGGCGTTTGAGAAAATAATGCGTATAAATTAAGCAGAACACTGACATAGCTGAAAATCTAAAAACAGTATAACAAATAACAAATGAGACATGGATTTCTATGTTTTAAGGTGTGGTAAACCCAATTATGACATTGCCATTACTGTAAAAGGTCAAGGTCATGACCTTTAGGCATGGTCAATGACATTTTATGACATTTTCGCACAAATCGAGTCCGTCTCCGAAGGAGAATGCAACAGGAGCTAAGTCAGCTAGCTACCCAGGTCAGAATGTTCAGAGCTCACAATTTTGCGGGCATTAAACATTAAAAACACAGAGAACAAACAAATCTGATTGGTCTGTACCGAATTCCATATCAACATATTGCAAAAACATAAAGCATTATGGTCATTGTAGTGACAAAAATTAAACAGTGCGGTAATAAACACTATAAACATTTTTACAGGTGCTTACACATGCAATGGTGATTTCAGCAGCTCAGAGGTGAATGGAATGTTTTCCTTTCCACTTTTTTGTTTTTTATGATTCGACCTGTAAGGAAAATATGTGAGCAATCACAACACAGAGAGAGAACTCTTAATTCAGGGATTATGCATGCTAAAACATGTTTTAGAGCTTCAAATGTCAGAGATTCAAACCCCTCAAGACTACAATTTTGCCAAGTTATTACCTCCAGGTCCTATCCACACCATTGTAAAACACAAAACAGGGTGTGGCTCAACTTAACTGAGCTGAACTTTACTCTACTACTGTTTGTTTTTCATTTACAGTGGGAACTCATCCGTAGTCAGGTGTGATCTTATGCAGTGTTAGCTTTATGTTATGTATGTTACAGGCATTATGTTACATCTTCTTTGCTTTATTTGTTGTTCAGCATAAATACACACATACACGAGAACTATCTGAAAATATATTATAGTGCTGAGTTTTACTCCCATGATACAAATTCATGAAAAAGGTATATTTAAGTGCTAAACCAAGCACACATATTTGACACTCCCTCTTTACGGTTTCGGGGATGTTCCTACTTTGGTGTAGCTCATTCCATTAATTCAGAACATAATGGCAGGGACATGTTCCAACAGTCCCTTTACTGTGCACCTGAAAGGTCATTCACAAACAATTATGTGTTTTTATTATACTTTGTTAAGGAAGACTATGACACATCCAGGCCATGTCATTTTGTGATTTAAGTCTGAAAGCCAGCAAAAATGTGAGAACAGTTTTACTGCACCGTGGAGTTCATCCGAAACATGCATCAGTTAGCAAGCTATAGGCTAACCTGCCTTTATCCGTTCCCATCTTTTGTTGCTGTTTGCAAGGCCAATTTGTTTCCTTTTTGCGAATAAGGTCATTACTTTAAAAGACCACAAATTAAATATGCACATTGTGAATTTTTAACTACAGGTTCCGTACTGAAAGAGAACAACTTCTTAAAATGATCTGCATCAGTCATTATAGTTGTTGATTTTTTTTTTTTTTTTTTTTTTTTTTAAATGGCTTAACACCTTTGCTGCTGTGCAGGGTTGCGTTTCCCAAAACCATAGTTGCTAACCTGTAAACAACTTAGTTGGTTGGCAATGGGAAATTGCATTGCAACCAACAAAGTTGCTCACTTAGTTGCAACTATGGTTTTGGGAAATGCGCCCCAGATAGCCATTAAGGACATAATGGCAGTTCATGTCCCAACAAGCTGAAGGTATTTTTTAAATGTCAGTAAATACCCCAGGTGAACAGGCACACACCCAAGGGAGTAGGTTTGGTCTCAGCTTTGGTGGGGACACATCCACAACTCCTGTTGTCACGATACCAACATTATTGTTTCAATGCCAATAGCAAGTGAAGAATTATAGAATTTTATTGACCCTCCACACACACACACACACACATAGAAAGTGATGGTTGTCATAGGTTTCTTTTTCATATTTTGGAAGTCATATAAACTATACATTTATATTGATAATTATTTATAGTATGTTATGATCTGCATGATTACTAATAGCTAAACATATTTAGTAATTTGATTACATCATATTGATATTTAAATTATTAGGCTACACTTGTCTATATCATCACATTTGGTGTGTAAATCTAATTGAGTGCCTGTCACTTTAAGAGGAACGTGAATGCTGAAAAATAGTTTCGCAAGTGCAACCCAGATAGCAAGCATAGTCGGCCCGATTCTGGCTGAGTGCTGGCAGTGTCGGCTGAAGCACAGTAAACACAGTCGGCCCGATCCTGGCTGAGTGCTGCCACTGTCGGCGGAGTTTCAGGTCGGCTGAGGCACTGTCCCCTTGAATGGGCCGACACTGACACGCAGTAGTTGGGCTGATTACTGAGGGGCCGTGCACACGACGCCGGTTTTTGTGAAACCGGTGAGGTTTTGTTAACGGTTACGCCTTGCATGTACACGACGCCGGCAGTTTAGGAGACTGAAACCTATAGCTTTTGAAACCGGCTTCCGAAGTGGGAACTTCTGAAACCGCCGGCTAGACCGTGCTGTGTAGACGTGTGAAGCCGGCAATCCTATGACGACATAGCCAGCCCCACCCCTAACCCAGCCACGGCACTCAACCTGACATGTTGCTTGTCAAAACAAACCGAACCATTTATTTATCATATTAAAATGTTTTTCTTTCCCCTGTCATGATTTATATGCCTATCAGCCTTTAGTGGCTAAGTTAGAAGCACACGTTAGCTTAACCTAGTTAAACATTAGCTTACTGCATGTTATCTCCAGTGGTGCTCAGACCTAATGCAATGCGTAGGCTAAGCATTTGAAATTTCACATAGCAGTCACATACCTTGAAAATTAACTTTATTAGTTTAACAGTTGAATTGAAAACCGAATTGTCTGTAGTCTCCTTATTTCATGCGACTGCTTAACCAGAGCACTTATTAGACATTCTCTGGCTTAACAAACTGTGTCAACAATGTTTTCTTCTACGCGATTCACGCGAAAATATCGTGAAGCTTCTGCACAGCGGCGCCATCGACTGGTCTGGCATATGCACTACAGCACATTTAGCCGGTTACACGTGTGTACACGCGAGGTTTTTTCTTGCCGGAGTCGTTAAAGGTGTGAAAGCGGTAAGAGCAAATCCACCCGGCGGTGTCGTGTAAACGGCCTCTGAGTGTCTTATTTGGCCCGATTGGGGTTTGATGGGCTACTGCCAGTTTTCGAATCAATCTCGGCAGACGGATTTCATACAGTGTGTGGCCCGATACTTCAGGAACGAACAATGATCAGTATCGCGGCTGTTGGCGGCAAATATGAAACATTTAGCGACAGCCAGACGCTAAACGTACATGGCCCAATTCTGTAAAGTGACTGTCGGCCCATTACATGTGGAAGAGCCACGAGCAGAGCAACTGTTCAGTTTGAAACCAGCAGGACGGCGCGAAACTGTCTCGTTTTGGACACTGCCTGTGGTAAGCAGTGTTGGGCAAGTTACTTCAAAATGATAATGTATTATGTATTACTTATTACTGTCTTTTAAAAGTAATTTGTTACATTAGAATATTACTGTCTCTGAATTGTAAGGCATTACACTACTATTGCATTACTTTTAAGTTACTTTCACCAAAATATCTAGAAATATGGATTTGCCATTCTAAATGCAGTTTATTACGCTCAATGCAGCTTGCTCTTCCAATGGAGGGAGATGTGGTTTAGCATAATGAGTGAGCTAGGCTTAAGGCTAAGAACAGTAGAATGCAATAGGCGCAGTGCTCATGATGCAATACAAGGAACAATCATAGTCAGAATTTTGTTAAAAACCGACAAAAGGTCAAAGTCTGCTAAATTGTGATAGAAATACTGTAACTTTAAGGCCTAGGCCTACTCATTAAAATCAATAGAGAGCCTACTATATTGTAAATCAAAGCTTAAAGGAACCATATGTAAGATTGTGGCCAAAACTGGTACTACAACCACTTTTTGTATATACACTTTCTGTATATACACTTACTGTAGAGCGGTGTATCCCCTTCCCCTCCCCTCTGACTGGCAGAGTTGGCAACCGGATGACGAAACACTACTGACTTTGTGATTAGTAGATAGGTGGAGGGTGGCGCATTAGGCCAAAACACAACATGACAACATCAACATTAGTTGAGGGCTGCAATCTTCACTTTTTAAATGACAATATCCTGGCCAGACTACTGTTGTCAGTGATATAAGTATTTGAAATGAACATATCTTAATGTCTAGTGACATATCAGGGCAATTTTATGATTAATTGAAATACATTTTTTACATACGGTTCCTTTAATAAAGACATGTCAAGATGGTGGCCTGCTGGCCATTTCGGTGCCCTAAGTAAGTGGCTTTGAGTGAGTGACATTTAAATGATAACTCAAACACCTGTGTGTATTTAAACATTAATTTCTGAAGAAATTATGTTTTACCTATAAATGGTGCACTGTCACTTTAAGAGCATTGATCTTTACGTTGTCATAATGCCCTTTTGCCAGCTCTTGTTTACAAGCCTTATTTGTTTGAGTTACATTGATAGCACAATATTAACAATAATATGCACAATGTTAAGTTGTTTGAAGCAACCTTCATTGCTTTGGAAATGGAAGTATGCAATGACATGTTGCTTCACATTTCGTTTTGCGAATACAAGTGAATTATGAGCCTGGTATCCACCTAGCTATCTGAATGGAATGCGTTTCAGTCGACTCAGCATATCATGTGCTTCATGTAGCCTAAATGCTTGGAAAACGAATGATTGAAGACCCACCAATTCTAGTACTACGTGGTGATTGAGAGAACCCAAAAGGTATCAAACTTGCATGTAACATCGTGTTAGTGCATTTTGACATTGTAAACGTTATTGATGAAGAGTGAAACGCAGTTTGCAATAAAGCTACTATTAATTGGTTACATTTGGGTGCCCCCTCTGTCCTTTGGTGCCCAACGCAAAGTGCGTGATGCGCGTGGTGGGAGCGGTACGTGGCACTGCCAGGCTACACAATCTTTTTCTGCATTTCTATCCCGTTATTCTCTTCAATTCAAGTTCACAGCACAAAGCTGACATGCACAACAGCATAGTTTGTGTTTTATCAAGAATCAAAAAGATTAGCGTGGCACTACTTTAGATGTTTCATTAATTTACTTGTGCTATTTCGCGAGGCATAGAGAGATCTTTCGGTTTCGCACACAAAGTGCACTAACTATTATGTTGTCCATAGCCTTGTCTCTGACAAGCTGAAAATAATGAGCGTAGGCTTATGTCCATCCCGCAAATAGAGTCCGCCTGCGAGTCTGCTGCAGCAGTCATATTCAACCAGTATCAGGAGATAACGTTCTACTATTTTGCGCTGATTTTTTCTCCTCTGTTGTTCTCGTGTGGTGTTTGCGAATATGTATCAAAACAAAACACCACTTAATTTCGGGTTAAATGCATTGTAACGCGCGTTACTGAAGTTTGTACCGAGTAAAATATTACCCAATTTTTTTTTGTAATGCCTTACATTACCACGTTACCGCAAACAGCAATATATTACAGTAATTACATTACTTTTGTAACGCGTTACACCCAACACTGTAGGCCATGCACAGCCCTGTCAGAACTCCGTGTAGCATACATAGCCTACTGGCAGTTTTCATAGACCATCACCAACTAGTTCACACTTTGGATATATCGTTGGATTGTGAAAAGCCCAATTTCGAATAACTACAGTAGCCTACAAAAGATGAGGTAGGATGCATCTTTTGCAATTAGAATTTCGTGTGGGTGAGACCTGTTGCCTATCAGTAGACATGTCATCTCGAGTTCCACGACAGCTTAGCTAGTGCCACCGAAATATGACACTGAAATCCTTTCACTATTGGAGTCGCTCAGATAGAAACAGCTGTAACGTGGTTAGGACACTTTTGCTGTGGAGTGGAGACGCCATAAGTTAGGTGTGGTTTTGACAATCATAAAAGCAATATACTGAAATAGTTTAATGATGTAAAGTCAAGTGGTCTGGTGTGTGTGCGCGCAGTTTTTATTGATGAGTCGGAGTGGCAAGGGCATTATAAAACTAATGTGAGAAGCGTGAGTCACAGGATACTCACGCTGACACATAAACGAAATGTCCTGACTCTCATTCTGGCTCAGTGACAACATTTTCAGAAACAGAAATGAGTTGAGAGTGTTGACTGCTTTAACCTTCTAACACGGTTCCGGTTAAAAATGACCGATTTCATCCCTATAGCCAGTGTTGGGTGTAACGCGTTACAAAAGTAATGTAATTACTGTAATATATTGCTGTTTGCGGTAACGTGGTAATGTAAGGCATTACAAAAAAAAATTGGGTAATATTTTACTCGGTACAAACTTCAGTAACGCGCGTTACAATGCATTTAACCCGAAATTAAGTGGTGTTTTGTTTTGATACATATTCGCAAACACCACACGAGAACAACAGAGGAGAAAAAATCAGCGCAAAATAGTAGAACGTTATCTCCTGATACTGGTTGAATATGACTGCTGCAGCAGACTCGCAGGCGGACTCTATTTGCGGGATGGACATAAGCCTACGCTCATTATTTTCAGCTTGTCAGAGACAAGGCTATGGACAACATAATAGTTAGTGCACTTTGTGTGCGAAACCGAAAGATCTCTCTATGCCTCGCGAAATAGCACAAGTAAATTAATGAAACATCTAAAGTAGTGCCACGCTAATCTTTTTGATTCTTGATAAAACACAAACTATGCTGTTGTGCATGTCAGCTTTGTGCTGTGAACTTGAATTGAAGAGAATAACGGGATAGAAATGCAGAAAAAGATTGTGTAGCCTGGCAGTGCCACGTACCGCTCCCACCACGCGCATCACGCACTTTGCGTTGGGCACCAAAGGACAGAGGGGGCACCCAAATGTAACCAATTAATAGTAGCTTTATTGCAAACTGCGTTTCACTCTTCATCAATAACGTTTACAATGTCAAAATGCACTAACACGATGTTACATGCAAGTTTGATACCTTTTGGGTTCTCTCAATCACCACGTAGTACTAGAATTGGTGGGTCTTCAATCATTCGTTTTCCAAGCATTTAGGCTACATGAAGCACATGATATGCTGAGTCGACTGAAACGCATTCCATTCAGATAGCTAGGTGGATACCAGGCTCATAATTCACTTGTATTCGCAAAACGAAATGTGAAGCAACATGTCATTGCATACTTCCATTTCCAAAGCAATGAAGGTTGCTTCAAACAACTTAACATTGTGCATATTATTGTTAATATTGTGCTATCAATGTAACTCAAACAAATAAGGCTTGTAAACAAGAGCTGGCAAAAGGGCATTATGACAACGTAAAGATCAATGCTCTTAAAGTGACAGTGCACCATTTATAGGTAAAACATAATTTCTTCAGAAATTAATGTTTAAATACACACAGGTGTTTGAGTTATCATTTAAATGTCACTCACTCAAAGCCACTTACTTAGGGCACCGAAATGGCCAGCAGGCCACCATCTTGACATGTCTTTATTAAAGGAACCGTATGTAAAAAATGTATTTCAATTAATCATAAAATTGCCCTGATATGTCACTAGACATTAAGATATGTTCATTTCAAATACTTATATCACTGACAACAGTAGTCTGGCCAGGATATTGTCATTTAAAAAGTGAAGTTGCAGCCCTCAACTAATGTTGATGTTGTCATGTTGTGTTTTGGCCTAATGCGCCACCCTCCACCTATCTACTAATCACAAAGTCAGTAGTGTTTCGTCATCCGGTTGCCAACTCTGCCAGTCAGAGGGGAGGGGAAGGGGATACACCGCTCTACAGTAAGTGTATATACAGAAAGTGTATATACAAAAAGTGGTTGTAGTACCAGTTTTGGCCACAATCTTACATATGGTTCCTTTAAGCTTTGATTTACAATATAGTAGGCTCTCTATTGATTTTAATGAGTAGGCCTAGGCCTTAAAGTTACAGTATTTCTATCACAATTTAGCAGACTTTGACCTTTTGTCGGTTTTTAACAAAATTCTGACTATGATTGTTCCTTGTATTGCATCATGAGCACTGCGCCTATTGCATTCTACTGTTCTTAGCCTTAAGCCTAGCTCATTCATTATGCTAAACCACATCTCCCTCCATTGGAAGAGCAAGCTGCATTGAGCGTAATAAACTGCATTTAGAATGGCAAATCCATATTTCTAGATATTTTGGTGAAAGTAACTTAAAAGTAATGCAATAGTAGTGTAATGCCTTACAATTCAGAGACAGTAATATTATAATGTAACAAATTACTTTTAAAAGACAGTAATAAGTAATACATAATACATTATGATTTTGAAGTAACTTGCCCAACACTGATGGCCTAATAAGCAGGCAAGATATAACCCACGATCGCCATGGTTTCGTTGTCAATTCGTGTTTGTGGTAATAATGACAGCAACAATAAAACCATCTGTATCTTACGATCTTCATCATTCTTGACAGATCACCAGCCTCCTCTGGATGGTCATATGCATAGCCTATAGCCTACCTTTAGTTTTCATTTAGATTTTAAACACGAATCTACTGTCTTTACTGCCGGGAGAGAAAAAAAATCCTGTAATATTTTCTGTAGCCTAATTCTGCCTAAGGCTATCAATGAACAGAAAACCGTGTTTTGTCTAACAATTTATTAAATACTCCTGTTATTGTCGTCAACGACGTCGCTGTAGGCTATACTGCCTTTTCAGCACCTTCTGCTTATGATTCAGTCTTTTGAATTCGTTTGGCCTTGCCATGCAGTTGTAGGCTACAACGTGCCATTCCCTTCATGTATTTAAGTCAGATCTAACCACATGGACGCACGAAAGAAACGTCACCAACACGCCCTCTCACTAGGTGTGATGTTAACCGCATGTTCAACTTCTCGTTCAGACACAGCACATTTACATAATGTCCGGAGGAAATACTAGGGGGGGAGTAGTATAAACACCGGGTGAATTCGGACTTCCATATGACCGGTTATGTCGTTCAGATATACGGCCCCACCGTTTAACATCGGCAGAACCTCCGGTCTTACACGTATGTCTGAAAGCGCTTTCTTATTACTGTTGTTAATGCTACTTCACTTTAAATATCAGGCCTGTCATCAACTTGACCTTCACAAATTCCAGAATAGCATGTGTCCATTCACCACCTCTGCCAGGTGTGGCAGTTCCCTAATGTTCACACTGGAAAGATCAAACACACTATAGTAAATTGACCACTTCAGCATTAGTCATGTGACTCAATGATGCACCACATATGCAGAGTTAAGGAATTCTATTTTAGAACACACATACGTTAGCTTCATTTTTTTAGTTTATTACATGGCCTTTATTTTTAAGTTTTTAAAAGCATATGTTTTAGACAACTATTACCATACTTCACATTTGACGTTTACATTATTTAAAATACAAACTAGAATTGTATATTATCCATGATTAGTGAGAGATATAGTTATACTATTTGTGAGCATTATATTCCTCTAGATTATTTAACATAAAATAGGTATTTTTGGTTTTAGACTCAAATAGAAAACTGTAATCATATAATGAAATGTAATTTATAGTGGCCTATAATTATATAAATGAATATAACTGACTTACATCACCATAGAATGACATTTTAAAGTTCAACATGTAAGCTAACCTTAAAAAACATGATTTCTATGTCTCTGGCTCAGAGTAGGCCAACTTCTATAAAACAACCAGCAGAGAGAGCTCTTCACTTTCTTCATATAATTTACTGCAATTCCAAAAACTTTAATTGTACATATGCCTGTGTGTACACATAGTATGTATTGTTTATAGACTATACATACAGTACACTCACCAGCCACTTTATTAGATACACCTCAACTGTGCATTAATGCAATGCAAATATCTAATCAGTTAAGGGTTTGGTCTCAGCTTTGGTGGGGACACATCCCCAACTCCTGTTGTCACGATATCAAAATTATTTTTTCAATATCAATACCAAGTGAAGAATCTCGATTTCGATACTTTCGAGATTTTTTAAAATTTGATTTGGTTTGGGCGCCCCCACCACCTTGACGGCATTAGTAATATTGAATAGTGTGTGATCCTTCACATCAGTGGCGATCATAGAATTTGATTGACCCTCCACACACACACCCACGCACACGCACACACACATACACAGAAAGTGATGAATGTCACTTTTATTTCATATTTTGGAATTCATATAAACTTTAGGCCTAGCCTATATATTTTGTTAATTTACAGTATTTTATGATTTGCACAATTACTAATAGCTAAACATATTTAGTCATTTGAATACATCATATGGATATTTTTACATTTTTAGACAATTTATGGTGTATACGTCTAATTGAGTCTGTCACTTTCAGAATGAACGTGAACGTAATTAGCTTTCAATCTCATGGTTTTAGGCTAGTGAAAAATAGTTTTGCATAGTGCAAGGCTATGTGGATGAATTTCATCATGTTTGCTATGTCACTAGACAAAATACATGTTCAAAAAACTAACAAGTCAAAGAAAATCTTTCTGGGATGAGATCATAGAAAATATACGTGTCTCACAATGTTTATTTGTATGGAAATGCACTATGGTTTATCTTGTATTTATTTGCATTGTGCAGGCTACATTCACAAATACATTAGCCTACATAAACAGAATAGGAGCAGGAAAATGTCTCGGATCCATTGTGTATTGCCACTGCAAGCTTGGTAGTCCAATTACTGGTCAGTGACATGGTGACTTCTATTCTGTGCACAACTCCTAACCTTGGTTGAAAGATTACAGAAGCTAGGTTTAGCTGTGACAATATCCTGGGTAATATCTTAACAGTTAATGTTATGTTTCACATTGGAATCGCATTTGAAAGCCTGGTCACCAATTGTAGCAAAGGGTTAGTGGGTTAAAGTGTCCGGTGAATGTATGTACTATATGTATGTGTGTATTTATGTGCAGTATGCATGTAGCCTATATGATTGTATGTAGTCTATATGATCTCTAAGTAATTCCATTAAGCCTTTGATATAGGTCAAGTGTATTTCCTGTTCTTTTAATGTGTTTGCTTCACAAAGTTTTTAGTACAATCAGAGCTTGCAGTAGAATTGCAATCAGTTTTCTCTAACTTTATCTAGGATCTACTGCACCACATTAACAGTAGAGACAAATAAGGTTCAAGGTGTCTTTATTATCCCCAAGAGAGCAATTTTTATGCAGCCAGCAGAGAGAGCATATTCATAAAGACATAATACAAATAGACACAAATACAACATGAGTGCTCACGAAACAGTGGACATAAAAACATAAGAAGATAATAAAAACAGAATACATCAGAAGAATACATTTTTCAATTGAGACTTTTTTTTCTTGATTGTGTTTTGTGACTTCAACTCACTTGTCACATTAAGAAAAGCAGATGACCACTAAAGGTGTTGTAATGATTTCCATTATCAAATATCCATGCACCAGGGTAGAGTTGCACATAGACCGCATCTCCCACCTCTAGCAGCAGACACACTCCATTAGAGGCGTGGACAATCCCTTGGTTTTGGCTACCATAAGCAATAAGCACATGCTGCCCATTTCTCCCTAACTTGACTCCTGATGGGGTGGAGCTGCTACCAGAACCATAGACCTTAAAGTCAAACTGATAGACTCCTGTCATTGATGCTGTAAAGATGCCTGTATCAGGAATAAATACCAGAGATGATTTGATGTTGATTGACTAATAGGTTGATGTGGTATTTGTTGATATGTTAATGTGGTAAAATATAGAGCCTTGTGATCAATTTTACAGTACCTGTGCTTGGGTTATAAGCATTGCCAATATTTGCAAAGACATGCTTATAAACCAAAGTGTAGTCACGGTTGAAGGGTCCGGTATTAAGTTAAACAGACTCCAAAATTGCAGCTGAAAAAGCTACCTTCCTCCCTGTCAATCACGAATAACACATGGATAAATAATAACTGTGACAAAATGTAAACTAATAACTAGCATAATTATATGGAAATCATGCAATACAGGGGTGCGTTTCCCAAAACTTACTTGCTAACCAGTTGACAATGGGAAATTACATTGCAACCAACAAAGTTGATAGTGTTGAAACAATGGTTTTGGGAAACACGCCCAGGATGGCAGATTCGTTTAATTTTTCAAGAGGAACTTGATGACGTTATTTTTTTTTTATAGTAAGTATAAGTATAAGTATATATATACTCTTTTGATCCTGTGAGGGAAATTTGGTCTCTGAATTTATCCCATTCCGTGAATTAGTGAAACACACTCAGCACACAGTGAACACACAGTGAAGTGAAGCACACACTAATCCCGAGGCAGTAAGCTGCCTGCTACAACAACGGCTCTCGGAGAGCATTGAGGGGTTAGGTGCCTTGCTCAAGGGCACTTCAGCCGCTTCCTACTGGTCGGGGTTCGGACCGGCAACCGTCCGGTTACAAGTCCGAAGCGCTAACCAGTAGGCCACGGCTGCCCCAACCTGAACAACCAGTGGTTGCCTTTGGTTATATCTATAGACTATTGCTTAAAATGACCTCAGTGACCAGGAAGGAAGGCAGATATACAATCACATTGTATTGTTTTTGTTACCTCGATTCTCTCTTTCCAGGGCCATGACTTGCGTCTCAGTAGTGTTGGACCAGGCTTTCATAGCTTTGAGCTGAGCTGCTTGTTCTAAAATTCTATTAGGTTCACAAACAAATTAGAGGAACTTTCAGTTCATCAACAGCTGCAATTATGAACTGATCTGAAAGAAAGACAAGTTTAAGTTTGAAAATTATTTCAGGAATATTTGCAAAGCTATCATTTTACAAAAATATTTGCCTTTATTTTCCCTTTTCAGTTCTTCCACAGCTGCATTTAGATGGATGGACTGAGCTGAAAGACAAAACAGATTTTAAGTTTGAAAATGATTTCAGCAATATTTGTAAAGCTATCATTTTACACAAATGTTTACCTTCACTTTCCCCTCTCAGTTTTTCCACAGCTGCATTTAGATTGATGTACTGAGCTAAAAGAAAAGCAAGTTTGAAAATAATTTTAGCAATATTAGCACTGAAAGCAAGCCATGTGAAAATGTATGATGATTTGTGTTTCATTACCCTCATATGTAGTCCTCAGCTTCTCCAGGTCGCTCACTACATGTCTGAGCTCAGCTCTCTGATCAGCCAGCAAAGTCATCTCCCTCAGCACGGCATGGACGTCAGTTTGGGTGCATTTGGTAGAAGATGACAGAGTTGCCTCGGCTCCATCTTCCTGGGCCTGGTTCCTGGGTATGGTATTACTATTTCTGTTGTGCAGACCATCCTGACTAATATCGTTCTCACTTATATTATTGTCTCCATTGACTCCTGATGAACCATAGCACAGCAAAAACAAAACAGCAGTAAACTTCATTCTGACACTGTGCCCTGTGATGACAAGTAACAGTTCACAGAAGTTGGCATCATTAAGTACGGTGTGTAAGTTAATGATTGCCGCACTGTTAAGACTTTTTATTCTATGTTTACAGTAACTCATTGGCAAAACTGTTGCCAGAAAGTTACTGGAACTAACATTCTACAGTAGCCTTACTGTAGATGTGTTTTCCAGTATGATACCCGTACCAAAATTTTAATGTACCGCATGATGCCCTTACTTTATTTTTATTTTACGGAAAATAATACCCTTATTACCCCACAACTTTCCAGTATGATAATTCAATATTAATTAATTCTATAATTCAAATTCTATGACGTAAGTCAACGTTCAATAGTAATACTTTTTTTATTATTATCATTATTCTTTACCATTAAAACTTACACACATACAGTAGCTTTTTCAAAAATACTTTTTCAAATACTCATAATATAACATATTTCAGAAACTGACAGTAAGTCAATTGAACACAATAAAAGAGAGAGACATGTGCATATGCCCTCATCATCCCCCAATCAGATAGTGTCTCGGTTGTTTTGTTCTTTACAATTAACAAGCATGCACAACATCTTCACATTGAAAGCATTGAATTACATGAGTCCTTTCGTGCTTAAATAGTCCTGCGGAGTACACATATTAACATGCTGTATCACCTCTGTGGGTTTCATTAGTAAGTTGACACACAATTGTGAAAGAGTTCAACTTATATGCCCATCATGTGAATGAAAGTGTTTACAGAACAGAAAAATAAAGAATAACAAAGTTTTTTTTTTTGTTTTGACTTGTAATACAGGCACAGAGCTTACAAAGTCCATTGTAGGCTTGTCTTCAATCCTGACCCATTGCTGGCACATTGTTGACAATAAATACGTGAAGAAAGAAAGGGAAAATGTGTGAGAGATGGTCATGGGTTTATCTATCTAATCTGCTGATGGACAGGCTAACAACTTGTTTAATGGGACAAAATACTTTACAGCCATGCTAATCACCATATTATTAAAACAAATCAGTTGTGCACAACATATGGGAGCCAGGTTTTGGAAATGAGACGCAAAGACTTTGTCTAGTACAGTATATTCCTTGGTAGTTTTCCTTGTTAGTAAATATGGATTGCTCACACAGTCCACATGTGAAGTAAGTAAGTAAGTAAGTAAGTATTTATTTATATAGCACATTTTTCATGTACAGAGTGCAACACAAAGTGCTCCACATACAAGACATTGACACAATCGCCAGCATATCCATGACACCAAGACATAAACAAACAAATTGACAAAATAACAAATAGTATTTGCAGTAATTACTCACTTCTGTGGATGACTCTTAATATTTGTGGGATAAAGTCATGACCATGCCCAGGTAAAAAAGTAGTATACTTTAGTGTGTTAGAAATATGATTAAAGTACATGAAGTATAAAGCAAGTATGCTTACACGTTTTGTACTTTATGTAAAGTATGTTTAATGTGTACTTTTAGAAAGTATACTTCAAAGTAGATGTTATTAAGTTCAACTTCAGTGTACTAAAATTAAATATACTTATTGTGCAATATTCAAAGTGTTTTTGTAATGTACTTTTTAAAAGTGTACTTTGTTGTTAGTGTATTTTAAATGTAAAGAAGTTTATTTAGTTTAAGAGTATTAAATTGCTAATACTTAGAGTTGTAATATAGTGTACTTATGGAAAGTATATTTTTTTGTAGGCCTAATACATTGTTTGTATAGTTTCATAGTCATAGTATTAAGTTCAACTTCAGTGTACTAAAATTAAATATACTTATTGTGCAATATTCAAAGTGTTTTTGTAATGTAGTTTTTAAAAGTGTACT
Source organism: Alosa pseudoharengus (assembly GCF_046254945.1). NCBI lineage: Eukaryota > Metazoa > Chordata > Actinopteri > Clupeiformes > Clupeidae > Alosa > Alosa pseudoharengus. Next base: position 19,049,517 of record NW_027468650.1, on the reverse strand, counting down.
TTGTTGTAGTGTATTTTAAATGGTAAAGAAGTTTATTTAGTTTAAGTGTATTAAATTGCTAATACTTACAGTTGTAATATAGTGTACTTATGGAAAGTATATTTTTTTGGTAGGCCTAATACATTGTTTGTATAGTTTCATAGTCATCTCACCTTTAATAAAATACTAATGTGTGTAGCTTTTAGGCCTGATATGTCAGCCGCATGGATGGCAATGTGCAATAACCTAGCCTAGAGACATATTGATCTATCAGTTTTGGTCATCAAATAATATTTTTTCTTTTGTTGATTTTGTGTCTTAGTAAGGTAGTAGCCTATACGTTTGTGATGTAGTAGAGGTTGTGAGAGGATGAATGTGGCATTTTGTTAAATTTATAGGCAACACAGTTAAATGTATAGGCAGTCCAGTTGACCAATAACATGGCTGTTTGAATTTGAAATGGAGTGGGCGGATCTGTGCAGCTTTGGAGCAAAACGTGGTGTGAGCAAACATTAACGTTATTTCATACAGTCTATGCTTGTAACTTTATTTGCAAGACAGATGGACTGTAGAGACCAGAAAATGCATACGTTTACGGTCCGTATAAGGTTACAGGTTTGTCCAAATTAAAGATAACATAAATTCTAGTCATGCCAGAGACGTTGGTCCCATAGATATATACACATATATATCTATGCGTTGGTCCTACAGAGTCAGAAGGACTCGTCGTATGAGATAACAAGGACTGAAGCCAGTTGGATCTAAAGTGCCAGGTTATTCGTTATCAGGTGAGTCCCAAAGCATATTGTTAAATGATTCTGATGTAGCTTACTCTTTATGACCTTCGGTAGTCTTTGGAGAAGTTAAATTGATGGCTTAGCAATCTTTCAAGAGTTTGTTTTTATCCTTGCTAGTACAAGCTAGCAATGCCAGATCACGTTAGCTAATTTAGCTAACGTTAACGTCATAAACGTCGACCAGATCCCTATCAAGAAGAAAACTAATGTTACATTAGCCTGCTTTGTGTTTGTGGGATTATTGACAAGTGTTGGCTAGCACTAACGTTAGACAAACTATGATGGAAGAAAGTGTGTTCTTTATTAAGCAACGTTTGCCTAAAGTTCACCAATGTTCTTTAATATTATGTGTGGTGTAGGCTAAGTTAACTCACAGAAAGGAGGATAGTCTTAGGCTAGTCACACTTCACATTCATTAGGCATGCTAATGACATTGTAGCTGTTTTTTTCTTTAATCGTGGAGACATCTTTTAAAATGAGTCTACAGGACAAATTACATGCATTTTATGAAGTAGAACGTTTTTTTCCACCATTGATATTAGAGGGGGAATTAAACCTGGTGTTCTACTAAGTTAGTGCTATGAAGCTTAGGCTACATGATTGATATTATGCCTTGGTTTATGCGATAGATTTAGTTTTTTTTTTATTATTTGTGTTTGACAGAGCATTCAAGTTCATTTCATGGTAGTGTTTGTAATTTACCTAGTTTTAATCTGTAGCCTAACTATGTTTTTACAGGTGTTCCTGGACAGTTTTGAAACCGAGATGTCTGAACGCCTCAAATAATCAGCAGTAAAGGTAAATATTCTTCATCCAGGACCTTATCCCATTACTCTTAAAGCATAACTCAAGCCAAAATGCAACCTAGGGTCTTTTTGTGAATGTACCTGAGTCAAACTTTCGTTTGAAAGCATAATTAAGTCAGAAGCGCCACCATTAAGCTTGACTGTATTGTCGTTTCTGGGTCAAATGCCATTTTGAATGGGAGTCGTAGGGGCAGAACTATTTTGATACATGATGATTTTGATTCATGCATCAAAATAGTAGGCTAGTGCCCCTACGACTCCCATTTAAAATGCCATTTGACCCGAAAACGATAATACGGTTGTATTGGAAACAAAGGAATCTAAGGTAATCAAATGCAGAAAACAGGGTGGTTGCACTCATATCGGTGCCAAGGTGCACAATGCTTTAAGGAAAGACTACCTGGCCAGGTCTACCCATACCAGGATGGCAAACAGATGGTGTCAATACCTATTTCACCCATAAAAAGTAAATGTCAAATAGGTACAGATAATCTGTATTAATCTCATCATTGCCAATGGATTTCTGTGTAAAATATTGTTTATCTTGTAAAATGTTTTCCATCTTCTTTCTGTTCACAGACAACAGAGACAAATTCTCTAATACCAAGGTCAATGCATTTGACTGCTGTCCAGCCCCGGGTTGCCACTGAAAACTTTATGCATCTTGGACTGGAAGATGGTGTGCTAGTAAGGAAGCTAGCTACCACAGCTTTTGCCACCACATCTCAGTATTGGGAGGGAAGTTCACTCACTGCACAACTCTACCAGCTGTACCTTTCCTCCTCAGCCATGATCCGTAACCACCATGGTTTTCTTTCTGGGCAGGAAGCAAGGATTAAAGTTCTCCGTCATAGGACGGATTTCCGTCAATTTGATTTTAGAAATGTCATATTTGAGATCGATGCAGATCCGATGAGAAAAAAAATGAGGGGGGGGGGGGGGGGAGACTATCACCTTTGCTTTTCCAAAGAACACGTATGGAGGACTATAACGGTCTAAAAGTTGGATTATAGTGACACATTAGATACAGCTGATGAGGTTGGCCAATCCGTTTAACTTTTTTGGATATGATATTGTGAGCTCTATGTGCGAATTCGGAGAAGAAGCGTAGGCTGTGTTCTTTCCGTGCATCAATGTAGACAATTTCTTACTATTGCGAACTCTTGTCAGGGGAGGTCATTCATTTTGGGTGTCACCTATGACTTGAACAGATAGCCTTCTATGCCACCCGATGTAGGCTACTATTATTGTTACAGTTTTTAATCAATGCAACTAACATTATGTGTAAAGCGAAGCAATATAAACCGTAGCCTATGCAATTTATTATCCCGTCTGTTATGACATGTACAACAATGTTTTTCACAATTTGCGATGGAAGGTTTTGACTGAGCGTGTTAGCATAAAAAAAATATATCACTGTCATCATCGCGAACTGTTAAAGGGGGTCAGTCTGTTTGTGAAGCACAGACAGCCTTGTAGCCTATTTTGCTTAGGCCTCACTTTTAACGACAGTAGGTTGTGAGTGTACGTTGACAAAAAATAACCATACAATTAAAATAGTCAACTTAAAACTTTGCTATAAAATATTATTAATTTATAGCACAAAACCATAACCAGTTGGCCTACCAGAACCTCGCATATTAGCGTCATGATTTGTGTGCGTCTATTTGGCAAGGCCACTAGCTGTCATGGATGCATTGTTGCTAAAGAGAGGCAGGTGTCAAAAGTTTAAAAATAAATGGAGATGGGCAGCTGTTGGAAACGGGGGAGAACTAACAAGCCATGGTGTAAAGAAATGAAAGTGCCAGGGGTTTGCTTTTGCGCGGTTCGCTGCAAGAAAATTGTTTATGGATGCAATAGGAAAACGTTTTAGCACGTCACCAATCAGAAGACCGCCATAAGGTTAACGTTCGTGCACTTCAGGACATCTTCCCTACCTGGTGCAACTAACCACCACGACAGAGGTAGGCTACGTTTATGGCTGACCGTTTTTACGTTTAGAAAGTAGGCTACGCATGTTCTTTCATAGCGCAACACGACCTGTCCCTCACCATATCGCAACCTCTTGTCATCCTTATACAATCTGTTGCTGAAGACAAAAGCACCGTCTCCAGATTGTCGTTATCAAATGCGCAGACCTCCTGCATGAGCACACACAGTATTGCTGCTCATTGGAAAACTGAGTTGTCTGTAAAACTCAAAATTACCATGTTTTCATTAAATGCGGATGAGGCAACAAATGGAAATATGAAAAATATCTAGAATGTTCTGATTCGTTACTTTGATGAGGAAATGGGAAGTCTTGCAAACTTGATTTTATAGATTTTACTTGGTGTTGAATTGCATATTAACAAGAAAAAAATCTCCCCTTTAAACACTTTTGGCCTGAAGTAATTAAATAAGAGTGTGTTAAAGCCTTTCTACAATATTGCTGCAGTAGAAAAGAACAGCAATGGCTAATCAGCAATGGTCAGGGATGGTACTAAAATATATTTTTTTTCATCAGGAAAGCTCAATCTCAATCAAGAACACTCTCAATTCGCCTTATTCACATGGCGGCCATTGGCAGCTAAAACGAGGCTACAGGGTACACAACCCATAGGATTGTTATGTTCTATGCATTCACCTGTAGGTGGCATTAATTTTATAGTAAGTGTACCCTGTAGCCTCGTTTTGGTTTAAACAATGGCCGCCGTGTGAATAAGGCAAATACTCCCTTTACTTTGCTGTTTGCATCTTTTTGTACATTAAAAACCAATAGGTTTTCTCTATAGGTAGATAAGAACAACGTATGACTTATGGCCTGAAAAAAGTTCAGTCAAACGATTTTTTTTTCACTTTAATCCCTGGCCAGAAGACTTTGCAAACAAATAAGCAATAAATGATCATGCATTACACATTTAGCCATGTTAGACTGTTAAGTTGTTGGCTGTAGGCTGGGTATCCAGTAAACAATTTCAAGCTTAGAGGGCAAATTCTCTCACCTAGGAGGGTAAACAACTTTTGTTTTTCATGAAATCTGCATTTTGAATTGATGGTCTACCAATGAGGCTGTAGAGTATCGCGACACAATAGTGGCAAAAAGCACTTGCGCGATGAAACATGCATTCGGTTGTATTATATTATATATTATTTCACACACGTAGATATTAAATGTGTGCACGCAAATTCTCTCTGCGCGTGCGCACTCAGAGGAAACTGCTCCCCAAGCATGGAAAAAAATGCTGCGAGCGAGGAGGAATCTGACCAGTGCTCCAAACAGCCACTCGAAAAATCTATGCATGTGAAATAATATAATACGACCAAATGCATGTTTTATCGCGTTACCACATCCACTTTAAAAAGATATGCTCAAGAGATCCATAACTTTCAGAAAAATGTTTTACTTTTGTTATGGATGAATATTATGTTTTGTTTTCATTCATGTCAATAAAATGTTTTTCTCATAATCAAAGTGTAATTTGTCATGTAACAGAATAGGTAGGAGAGTACTAATAGTACAATTTTAAAGCACACTAATATTATACTTAAATTGCATGCCTTTATAATGCTTAAAGTATCTTAAGACTATACTTTTATTAACATAACTGCAAACTTTCAAGGCACTTATTGTAGTCAGGAAGAACATTTGAAGTTAATTTCAAATATTACAGAAGCATGCCAAATGAATAGAAATGAGGATGATAAGAGTGTATTCAAAATACACTACTACACTATTATTAGTTATATTGTAATGCATTTTAAGTACATTTCCAATACACTTGGGATGTTACAAAATTGTACTGCGACTGTGTTTCGAATGCTCATAAAATATATTTTTGTATAATGTACTTAAGAACACTTAAAGTTTGAAAAAAGTTGTTCCATTTTAGCACACTAATTACACTCAAAGTATAGTCAAGTTGGTATTAAGTTGCACTTAATACATAATTCAATACACTTAATTACACTTGGATTTGACGAAAAAAGTACAAACGGTACTTAGTACACTTTCAAAAAGTATACTTTTAATAGTTTTTTTTTTTACCTGGGTGGATTCAGGTCCAGATTGTACTGCTTCCTGGGTGCATTCTTCCCATCCCTCTCAGTTCACAGATTGTCCAGTCACTGGCTGTTCTTCATGTAAAACAGTGAAAATGCATAGAAAACATTTAAATATACGCTACATTAATGCAATGCAAAGTACACTAGTGATACTGAAAAAAAAATGGTATTTTACTGGCAATTCTGTGGGGGTTACATCTACAGTACTGTAAGTCTAACAGTGCAGATATCAATACCTGTAGATAATATCCATTGACCCAAAGCATTGAATTGGATAGCTTGATATAATGCAATTAAACAAAAGAACAATGAACACAAAGTTCTAAATATTTTTTTCTTTAAAGAAAGTACACCGTTCATAATAAAATGAAGTGATGGAAATCCGTTAAAAGTAAAGTGCAGGAAGAACAGAGTGCATGAGATATTTAGTTTTCAATTATGGACACATGTGAAACACAAGATAAATATTTTCAACATTCATTTTAAAAAGGCTATTTAGGGCACATCTATATGGAGCACTTAAGGGGACACCTTGGTGTGCGTGCAAAACTTTTTTGGACTCGGCTCCACTATCTAGCCTGTGTCACAGGATGTAAGAGCTCTTCTTGGCTTATATTCTTCATATTCTGTCAACAATCATTCTGTCAACAATTGAAAATCTATTAAATGCTTTACTGGAAACTAGTGTAAAGATTTTAAAACGAATGTGTGCTCTGCTCTCTTAGAACTGGATTTAACTAGCAGCAGCATTTCAATAAGCTGCAGCTGGGCAGACCAGAGGCCATTATAGTAGTCCACTCTGCTGCATATGGCTGAGCTTCTCTTTGATACACACCAGACCTTTGAATCTTTCATTATTAGGTATGGTGCAAAGATATGCTGTTAAACCCCTAACCACTAATCTTACTAATAAAAGGTGCAAGGACACTGGCAATGAAGATTGTTCTCCTTTATCGGTTTAGTTGAGGTCATTGGGAAATAACACCAGCAGCACAATACTGAGCATAACAATCAAGTTTGAGTGCCTAGGTCTGGTCATTTCCATACAGTATAATTATTTAGATACAAGTAAACTAAATAAAAGAAAACTAGATGTACCGCATAGCGGTACAAAATATGACCGCCGCGCAGTCCTGTACATCCGTTCCGCGAAAATAAATCACACTTCAATTTGTCTCCATATTTTTCTCCATCCCCCACTCTTGAAACTTTTGTGTATGCTTGTTTGGCATGCCTGAGTGTGTGTGTGCGGCTGCACAGAAAGTAGCCTACTGGTGCTGAAAAGGTGAATAGATTGTAGAATAGCCAAAGAAGATGTTGCATTGTTATAAAACCTTTAAAATCTCTAAACAATCACAAGTAGGGTAGTTCATCACAGTTCATCCATTGCAACTGGATTGATGAAAGGTCACTAACACCTGTAGGCTACATTGTATTTGGGAAAAGCAAAAGGTATCAGCATAATGTTATTTATTTATTTATTTATTTATTTACAAAATCATCTCTGTCAGTTCCATGCCGTTTTCAACAGCTATCAAAAACAAAGGTCATTTTTGGATGGATGGATTTTTTTGTGAATGTTTCTTCTTCTACATAAGATTTTAGTCATCTTTAGTTCATGTAATACTTTATTGTCAATGCACATATTAAGTAACAGTAGTCTGAAACGTTATTGTTAATGCAAATAACTGACATGTCCAAATGGGCCTTAATGAAATGCGTCGCTAGACTGTTCATACACATTTTAACGGGCCAAAGAAGAGCTGTTGTCCGTTATTGTTCGTGCAAATATGCTGATTCATGTTCCCTTGCATTGTGTAACTGAGGTCCATGGCTAGTCTGGCTTTCACCAGACCAAGCTCAATCTTTTAAGAAATCAAAAAATAAACAGCGGGCAGATCAGGCTGGGTTCACCAAGCCTAGTCCATAGGCACCCGATATTGTTCACGCTCTGGCTATTCTAAATGCAAAAATGCATCAGGGAGTTATGACAAAACTGTAACTAACAAACTAGATCCTAATAGAAAGCTGTTAGCTTCCCTAAGCTACAGGTAGGCTTATAAGGTAGGCCTATTTACAACATAAATTGTCAATAGGCTATGCTGGCGACACAAATAAAATCTCCTTTGGAAACCAATGGCTTACGCCTTACAGTATCAAGCGGACTTAAATTGCCATATCGTGGCGAAAAGTTGTAATAAAATTCACGTAGCTCCATGAGTCAAGGAAAGCACGAATGAAGTAGCCACTTCTAAATGGGACCCACTACACAGTAGCTTAAAGTGTGTTGCTAAAGCAGCCATAATGAAATGAAGGTGTCATTGTTTGGATACTTCACACACACGTGCTTTTTAATTTCACAGACTACAACTACCAAGCTGGAATCAAAGCACATCGATTCCCCTCTCACACCCTGCACGCACTTAAAACAAAATAAACAGGCGTCTCAGTCTCACGCATGTATAGGCAAAACTGTATCAGACCGGCGGTGTAACGTTGGTAAATCTTCCATTGCACAGAATGATTTTTGTAGCACGTGCAACAAATGACAGTCGAAAGATACAATTACAGTGCTGCTATCAATTTGCTTGGTATAACCGCATTTATAGTTTTCTACAATGCAATCAATCAAATTGGCCTCCATCACTCAACCAACGCTAACGTAACATTACTGATATTATAAGATTAACGTACCTGCAGTAAAAACCAAGCATGTCCGATAAACATCCTCAGATTTATTTCGGCTTCAAGAATAAATGGGAATTACATTTCATGTGAACATCATCCTATCCTTATTAGACGTTCTCTGCGGTAAACTATAGTCCTTGTAGGAAGCGTCCATTGTTATTCCAACCCACGTTTAACTTCCAACAAAATTACGTCTCACTGCAACGATGCGCCATCTAGTGGACAAATGACTACTTATCGCCAATACTGGAAATGCAGCCATGATGATGATGATGAATATTTATTTTGGCTTTCTTTTAATCCTACTGAATTTGTAATTATGTATCAGCCGTTCTAATACCGATAGTATGTGGGTGCCTGTGTGTGTGCATGTGTATGTGTGCACCGCCATCTACAGGCCAATGAGTGTACAGTCACTAAATGTAGCAGCATTGAGAGTGTACAGTCACTAAATGTAGGAGCATTGAGAATAGCCGGATGGCTGAAACGTCTGCTCTTGCTCTTAAAATTAAATGGAAAAACTCTTTTGGTAGACTTTGTTTAAGTCAATTATTTCAGTGTGCGAACTACTCCTCTCTCTCCAGTCACTAAATGTACACATAATCTAATTTTTTTAAGACCCCCCCCATGGATGAAATTCTACGAAACTTGGCATACCCCCAGAGAATGCCAGGTCAATCATACACATAAAATTTGGTGCAGTTCTGAACATCTTAACTGAAGATAGGGGCGATTAAAGCAGAATAATATTGCATTTTCATTTTTTACCGGGGGGGTGCAAATCACAAATGAGTGATTATGGGCCAGATTGATGTGGGCCCTTGAGACCAACATACCATAAAAGATTCTTCATCCTCGGTGCCACGGTTCAGGTAGTTATTTAGGAAAAACAGCTTTTTTTGCGGTTCGGGGGGCCCAGCACGGGGGGGTGGGGGGAGAGTGGACCCCGGGGACGAAACGACATTTTTCCGTAAAAGTCTAGTGGGGCTACATACCTTTCATGTGCCCCGGTGGTTCGGTGTCCCGGGTATCGTTGACCAAAAATTCAGGAAGTAGATGACGAAAAAAAAACAAAAAAAAACAAAAAAACTTTGACAATCCCTATATGACCGCTTCGCTAGCTTAGCGGCGGTCATAATAAGTGCATATTCCACATGTCGGATGTGGACATGTAGAACTAAAGTAAAACATGGCTGGTGTGGTGAATGTCTTTATCAGTCTGAAATTAACATCCAGGTAATGTTGTGATTAGACATGACCTTGTTCTGGTCACGATTATAAATATTGCTGCAATTCACTTATTTATAGCTTATGGGAACTGAGCTGTAAACATCCATTTCCTCCTTTCTGTTTTTCTGTTTTGTTTTTACATGTTTTTATGACAGTAGCACTGGCAGCATGGCCCAGAAACTAGGGGTGTGAATCTCTCATGTAAAAGACGATACGATTCGCATCTAGATACATGGGCAATGCTTGCAAACATTAAACACAAATTGCAGTTAATATGTAAATATAAACAGCAAAGGTAAATACAATGTTTCCTGACTGCCAATGCAGTTTATTATCAGTCTACAAAGGTTATGTAAAGTAGGAAGTTATTGTTAATCTTTACACCCCTACCAGAAACGCTAGCCTGACCTGGCCCACCTGTCTCTTATTTTTGTCTCACTGAGATACTATTCTGGGGCCGGTTCCCCGATAACGCTCACTCTTAGCACGCTAAGAAGACTCAAAATATATATCTTTCCAAAGTTGTTTATGTTTCTAAGTGTGTTCCCCGAAGTGTCCCTTAGGAAGCTTCTTAACACACTGCCTCTTACGTTCGACGTTACAAAGGCGCTGTCCCAAGTGAAGGTGCTGAATTAGTTGGCATCGATTGCTCAGGAATCGATTTTCTACTTCACGCGAAGGTGCATGACGGCGTTAAGAAAGACAACACGTTCTATGCAAATAAAACATTCCTCAAATTATTCCAGTAACATTTATTTGAACATAGTTTAAGTTATCAGTAAAATATAAACTATTAACTAAATTATCAAATTGGCAGCCTAATATGTTCACACGATATGTTGTGACGGGTAGACTAACCGGGTATCCCTCGCTAATCATCCACCCTCCTTATCCCGTTGTGCCACTTGTGCCGCTTCTTGATGGGTTTAACGACTTCTAAAAATTATGTGATACACTTTTATATTAATGGTAAGGTACCTTACAATTAGAATTGATTGGCAAGCAGCTGCAGTTCTGTTTAATGCGGTATTGATTGCCATTGGTTAATGTTTTCAATAAAAAGCAACCTATCTACAATGAACAGAGAGAGAGTTAGATAGCCTACAGTATGGTGGGGAAGCAACGTAAAAAAAGGGTACCAAGCTTCTCGTCAGAGGAACTTGAAATTGTGCTGGACGAGGTGAGCTTGCACAAGGTGACACTGTTTTCCAGCTTTCGGAATAACTTGTGCAACAGCAACAAAAAAGAGCTATGGAGCGACATGGACTACACGGCTCCGCGGCCGGCGCCGTTTTTGATTCAATACAAGGACACGTTGGATCGCTGCCATAGGCCTAGTTGGTCGCTTACTGAACACCACCATGCTTACCCATTTATAGATCTTAGCCATTTAGAGGCAAATTCTTTGCCAGCTTTTAATTATCAAAAGTGATTGCCAATTTGAACGCTTTAATGACATTACGAAATAGCCTAGGCTTACCACCATATTAGTTCTGATACCAAATAAAGTAAACTTCATAAATAGGCCTGCATCCATTGCGAACATATTTTATTATTAGTCTTAAAATGTCCATATCATAAAATCATCGTTGAGCCACAACATCATCAACATACTGTACCATAGTTTGACTTGTACTGCTGCGCTGATTTCTAAAGACTGCTGCACAGTGGCGGCGACTAGCGCCTTGAGAGCTCAAACAACGCTAAGAGAGAGCTACGAATGGTCCAGACCAACCTTACGAAAGTGTGACTTACAGAAGATATACTTAGCGTACGAACGTGTCGGGAATCATGCCATA
>NW_027468650.1:18430674-18433174 GCF_046254945.1 Alosa pseudoharengus | reverse complement strand
TCTGGCTTGAACGGCTACAGTAAACTGGACTGTGAATATACTACACTATTGACTGAGTGTGTGTGTGTGTGTATTTGAGTAGACGTAGTAGATGAAGTTCTCTGTGTGCGTACAGTGTGTGTGCACGTGTGCATGTGTACACTGGGAGAGATAGATGAGCACTCAGTGAGCTGTGCTGCAGCCCTTGCTGCTAGGGCTGCTGCCATTCATTTTAAATGAGCTACATCCAAACATCAGGTAACATAAATATGTAATCAACTTCATGTGCCTCTCATCTATAATGCAAAAGCCACTGCACTCCTGTCAGAGAAAATAGCAAAAACTCCAGTCCGTTGCCTCTCTCTCTCTCTCCACTCTCTCCCCCATCTCTCTTTCTCTCTCTCTCTCTCCCCCATCTCTCTCTTTCTCTCTCTCTCTCTCTCTCTCTCCACTCTCTCCCCCATCTATCTCTCTCTCTCTCTCTCTCCCCCATCTCTCTCTCTCTCTCTTTCTCTCTCTCTCTCCACTCTCTCCCCCATCTCTCTCTTTCTCTCTCTCTCTCTCCCCCATCTCTCTCTCTCTCTCTCTCTCTCCCATCTCTCTCTCTCTCTCTTTCTCTCTCTCTCTCTCTCTCTACCCCCACCTCTCTCTTTCTCTCTCTCTCTCTCTCTCTCTCTCTCTCTCTCTCCCCCATCTCTCTCTCTCTCTCTATGAGTAAACAATCTGAGTTGCATGGGAGATGGGCTGAGTGCAAAAAGAGGAGGTTAAATGAATGAGTGAAACATTCATAGGTGAGGCCAACAGCTGCAGACCGACAATGTTTTTGTTTTTTTTACATTTTCTATACACAACACGCTAGACACTTTGGTACCTCAGAATTATCACAAACTGCGTTTCCATCCTGTGCTACATTGACAGGAAGGGAAAATTGTATTACAGCAGGCGTAGCTTAAAAAGCTGAATCAATGAATCTCACCTGAAATCTTGCAGCCGTAGACCTCAAAGCGCAGGGCGATGCCGTTCTCCCAGGTGAATGGCCGCAGACGTACGTAGCGGGCAAGAGTGCGCTTGGGCAGCGCCGCCTTGACCTTGTCCGTTGGGTTGGTGTTCCCTTGGAAAATCTGACAATGACACAATGGGAAAAAAAAGAGACAGACATCAATTATTGACGTTGTTTGTTTTTGAATGTCAGCTGGGGGAGAGAAGGCCCAACAAAGCACGGGGAATCACCTGGCGCCTTGCCCCAGAAAATGAGACGGGGAAGGAAGAGGGGGGTGGGGGAGGCAGACGGAGAGACAGAGGGCTTATTTAGGTCAGCTTCCTCAAAGCACTGCTGTTATGATGATGTGGACGAAAAAAAAGACACTCCTAAAGAGAGAATTTTACTGTAAAGAGAGCTTGCCATTCTAATGCATTTCATGGAGATGAAGAATTGTCGCTAAAAGATGGGCACTCATCCATTAACCTCTTCGGGACACACCACTGCTCAAAATTCACTCCTTAAATGTCAGCCGAGTCATTTCATCTGTATGGATCCCTCACTCCTAACTCCTTCTTTTTTCTTAGTCTGTCTATCTCTGCCCTCCACCCGTCTCCCTCTCTTTATCTCTCTCCAAGATGCCCTGAGGAAGAGCATCCAGTGTGCCGATCAGACCCCTCCACTGCTAATCACAGAGCCCAATGATGCCATAACCCTTTGGCCTTTCCAACTGAGTGCCTGCCAGGCCCGCCAGCCCTCTGAGAAAGCCCACGCAATGTGTGTGTGTGTGTGTGTGTGTGTGTGTGTTTGTTTGTATGTGTGTGTGTGTGTGTGTGTGTGTGTGTGTGTGTGTGTGTGTGTGCATAGAAAGTTAACATGGGCTGAAGTATGCCTCACACATGCAAGCACACTCACACTCTTCAACAATATCTAGGGCACACTCACACACCCACACCCACACACACAGTTATTAGTCCATCCAGAACACCTTGTTGTTGAATCCCTGGGCATTGCTTATTAAATGTGTGAGAATAAGTGTGCGTGTGTGTGTATGTGAGAGAGAAAGATAGAGAGGAGCAGGAGAGAGTGAGAGAGAGAAAGAGATAGAGAGAGAGATCCTGTTCATTCCCTCTCCCATTAGGAGTCTGCGATAATGACAAAAAAAAATCTCAATTCAGTCAATACCGACAATAAGACGATATTTTGCAAATTGTTTGTTCAAGTCTCATATTATACCTAGTATCTTACTCATGCTAAGAGGATATACATTTATCCTTATTAATGATATTATATAACAACATATAATAATTTACCTCAAACTAAAATAAGTGAATACAATGTAAAAAAAAGTATTAACCAAAGGTCAGAGGGTCTATGTGTGGCTCTGTGCCTACATGTGTCCACAAGTTATAAGCACACCAAGGAAGGTTAAAAGGTAACATGGCCATGTCCTCCTAATGTTTCACATTTTATGGAAGATGGTGCTTATGATATTTGAGATGTCAAGGTAAATTTGGTGGTCCTGGGCGCTATTTTGGAACA